>NW_026783615.1:300000-428811 GCF_949774975.1 Lagenorhynchus albirostris | reverse complement strand
GAGCTGGCCGCAACACCGCAGGATGGCTTCAGGCCCTAATCTGGTTCCGGCACGGCACGCTGAGCCTTTGGTTAATTCCTCTTCCTGGTGGGAAATGAGAGTTAAATTTGCCCGTCCAGACACCTCCAGCTAGTCTCTCATTGGTTCTCCCTATTCCTGTTCATCTTCCGCAGAAATTGCAAACTGGGCCAAACAGGAGGTTAAAGGCACTGACTCTCCAAGTCGGGAGAGTGTTAGTAAAGCGTCTGGAATGTTGCACCCGAGTACCAGGGGACGAAAACTGACACATATTGGAACACGTCTCCCGATCACACGGTTGATCATACTCTGGGTTCCACATGCATGTTTTAGCTGAAGGAAGAATACCTTAAACCTGGAGAGTTGAGACCCGTGGAATGGGTACCATGCAATATGACTTCAAAGGGTCTTCATTTGCTCACCGAACCTCTCCAATCCTATCACTGCTGCGTTTATGCCCCTGTACACACACTTGATTCTCTTTCAGAGACATAGCAATCCATAGGTTTTAAGATACTTCCTAGTCAGGTACACTCTTAGGCATTTAATATGGGGTGTTGAGTACATTTCGTTGAGCAAGGAGTAGCTCTTGTCTATTCCATATTTGGCTTAAGGAACTTTATCTGTGCTCATTTCAATCTCTGGTTTTATGCAGCACCCCAACTCACCTTTCCCCTTAAGCAAGCATAAGTTGGTTTTCTAAATTTGAGACCCTGTTCTGTTTTGTAATTCAGTTCCTGTGTCGCCAAGGTTACATTCCGTGTATTAGTGATATCTTATGATGTTTCTTTTCCTGTGTGACTTATTTCAGTTAGAATCATCGTACCTGAATCCACTCATTATGCTGCTACGGGCCTGATGACATAGATTTCATTGCTGAGTGATACTGCATTGTACGTAAGTACCACAACTTCTTTATCCATTTTTCACTTTCTGCGATATTGAACTTGTACCATAAACCAGGTTCTTGTAAACAGAGCCGTCCCAACCTTTGGGGTGGCTGTGTCTTTTTGATTTTAATTTCCCTAAGCTATAGGACCATAAGTGGAAGTGCCCTAGGCTCTGTTGCTTTGTTTTTTAGATGTTTCAGGAAACACCATACACTTCTCCCGAGTGGCTGTTGGCAATTGACATCCCGCCCATCAGCATAACAAGGCTCCCAGTTCTCCATGGCCTGTCCTGCCTTTCTGGATTTTACACTTTTTTCAGATGGCCCTTTTGACCAGGGGGAAGTGAGACTTCATTGTAGTGCAGATTTCCTTTGCAAGCTTGCTTGGTTGGCCAAAAAGGGCGTATGCGTTTTTTCCTGAATATATTCAGGAAAAAACGCATACGCCCTTTTTGGCCAAGTGCATCATTGTGGACGTTCTGCCTCTTTTCCTATGCTTTAAATGCAATTCCAGTCTACCTCCTGAAATCGGTTTCCTGCAATTCTGCCCTGCTTTCAAGTCCTCTTGGCAGCCTTACTTCAGTATATTTTTGGACGATAGCTGTCATTTATAACTCTGCAGGTTTGTGAATTACAGTGCCCCTGAGCTCCTTTCTTCAACTCGCTTTCTCGTGAGCTGGCCGCAACACCGCAGGATGGCTTCAGGCCCTAATCTGGTTCCGGCACGGCACGCTGAGCCTTTGGTTAATTCCTCTTCCTGGTGGGAAATGAGAGTTAAATTTGCCCGTCCAGACACCTCCAGCTAGTCTGTCATTGGTTCTCCCTATTCCTGTTCATCTTCCGCAGAAATTGCAAACTGGGCCAAACAGGAGGTTAAAGGCACTGACTCTCCAAGTCGGGAGAGTGTTAGTAAAGCGTCTGGAATGTTGCACCCGAGTATCAGGGGACGAAAACTGACACATATTGGAACACGTCTCCCGATCACACGGTTGATCATACTCTGGGTTCCACATGCATGTTTTAGCTGAAGGAAGAATACCTTCAACCTGGAGAGTTGAGACCCGTGGAATGGGTACCATGCAATATGACTTCAAAGGGTCTTCATTTGCTCACCGAACCTCTCCAATCCTATCACTGCTGCGTTTATGCCCCTGTACACACACTTGATTCTCTTTCAGAGACATAGCAATCCATAGGTTTTAAGATACTTCCTAGTCAGGTACACTCTTAGGCATTTAATATGGGGTGTTGAGTCCATTTCGTTGAGCAAGGAGTAGCTCTTGTCTATTCCATATTTGGCTTAAGGAACTTTATCTGTGCTCATTTCAATCTCTGGTTTTATGCAGCACCCCAACTCACCTTTCCCCTTAAGCAAGCATAAGTTGGTTTTCTAAATTTGAGACCCTGTTCTGTTTTGTAATTCAGTTCCTGTGTAGCCAAGTTTACATTCCGTGTATTAGTGATATCTTATGATGTTTCTTTTCCTGTGTGACTTATTTCAGTTAGAATCATCGTACCTGTATCCACTCATTATGCTGCTACGGGCCTGATGACATAGATTTCATTGCTGAGTGATACTGCATTGTACGTAAGTACCACAACTTCTTTATCCATTTTTCACTTTCTGCGATATTGAACTTGTACCGTAAACCAGGTTCTTGTAAACAGAGCCGTCCCAACCTTTGGGGTGGCTGTGTCTTTTTGATTTTAATTTCCCTAATCTATAGGACCATAAGTGGAAGTGCCCTAGGCTCTGTTGCTTTGTTTTTTAGATGTTTCAGGAAACACCATACACTTCTCCCGAGTGGCTGTTGGCAATTGACATCCCGCCCATCAGCATAACAAGGCTCCCAGTTCTCCATGGCCTGTCCTGCCTTTCTGGATTTTACACTTTTTTCAGATGGCCCTTTTGACCAGGGGGAAGTGAGACTTCATTGTAGTGCAGATTTCCTTTGCAAGCTTGCTTGGTTGGCCAAAAAGGGCGTATGCGTTTTTTCCTGAATATATTCAGGAAAAAACGCATACGCCCTTTTTGGCCAAGTGCATCATTGTGGACGTTCTGCCTCTTTTCCTATGCTTTCAATGCAATTCCAGTCTACCTCCTGAAATCGGTTTCCTGCAATTCTGCCCCGCTTTCAAGTCCTCTTGGCAGCCTTACTTCAGTATATTTTTGGACGATAGCTGTCATTTATAACTCTGCAGGTTTGTGAATTACAGTGCCCCTGAGCTCCTTTCTTCAACTCGCTTTCTCGTGAGCTGGCCGCAACACCGCAGGATGGCTTCAGGCCCTAATCTGGTTCCGGCACGGCACGCTGAGCCTTTGGTTAATTCCTCTTCCTGGTGGGAAATGAGAGTTAAATTTGCCCGTCCAGACACCTCCAGCTAGTCTGTCATTGGTTCTCCCTATTCCTGTTCATCTTCCGCAGAAATTGCAAACTGGGCCAAACAGGAGGTTAAAGGCACTGACTCTCCAAGTCGGGAGAGTGTTAGTAAAGCGTCTGGAATGTTGCACCCGAGTATCAGGGGACGAAAACTGACACATATTGGAACACGTCTCCCGATCACACGGTTGATCATACTCTGGGTTCCACATGCATGTTTTAGCTGATGGAAGAATACCTTAAACCTGGAGAGTTGAGACCCGTGGAATGGGTACCATGCAATATGACTTCAAAGGGTCTTCATTTGCTCACCGAACCTGTCCAATCCTATCACTGCTGCGTTTATGCCCCTGTACACACACTTGATTCTCTTTCAGAGACATAGCAATCCATAGGTTTTAAGATACTTCCTAGTCAGGTACACTCTTAGGCATTTAATATGGGGTGTTGAGTCCATTTCGTTGAGCAAGGAGTAGCTCTTGTCTATTCCATATTTGGCTTAAGGAACTTTATCTGTGCTCATTTCAATCTCTGGTTTTATGCAGCACCCCAACTCACCTTTCCCCTTAAGCAAGCATAAGTTGGTTTTCTAAATTTGAGACCCTGTTCTGTTTTTTAATTCAGTTCCTGTGTCGCCAAGTTTACATTCCGTGTATTAGTGATATCTTATGATGTTTCTTTTCCTGTGTGACTTATTTCAGTTAGAATCATCGTACCTGTATCCACTCATTATGCTGCTACGGGCCTGATGACATAGATTTCATTGCTGAGTGATACTGCATTGTACGTAAGTACCACAACTTCTTTATCCATTTTTCACTTTCTGCGATATTGAACTTGTACCGTAAACCAGGTTCTTGTAAACAGAGCCGTCCCAACCTTTGGGGTGGCTGTGTCTTTTTGCTTTTAATTTCCCTAATCTATAGGACCATAAGTGGAAGTGCCCTAGGCTCTGTTGCTTTGTTTTTTAGATGTTTCAGGAAACACCATACACTTCTTCCGAGTGGCTGTTGGCAATTTACATCCCGCCCATCAGCATAACAAGGCTCCCAGTTCTCCATGGCCTGTCCTGCCTTTCTGGATTTTACACTTTTTTCAGATGGCCCTTTTGACCGGGGGGAAGTGAGACTTCATTGTAGTGCAGATTTCCTTTGCAAGCTTGCTTGGTTGGCCAAAAAGTGCGTATGCGTTTTTTCCTGAATATATTCAGGAAAAAACGCATACGCCCTTTTTGGCCAAGTGCATCATTGTGGACGTTCTGCCTCTTTTCCTATGCTTTAAATGCAATTCCAGTCTACCTCCTGAAATCGGTTTCCTGCAATTCTGCCCCGCTTTCAAGTCCTCTTGGCAGCCTTACTTCAGTATATTTTTGGACGATAGCTGTCATTTATAACTCTGCAGGTTTGTGAATTACAGTGCCCCTGAGCTCCTTTCTTCAACTCGCTTTCTCGTGAGCTGGCCGCAACACCGCAGGATGGCTTCAGGCCCTAATCTGGTTCCGGCACGGCACGCTGAGCCTTTGGTTAATTCCTCTTCCTGGTGGGAAATGAGAGTTAAATTTGCCCGTCCAGACACCTCCAGCTAGTCTGTCATTGGTTCTCCCTATTCCTGTTCATCTTCCGCAGAAATTGCAAACTGGGCCAAACAGGAGGTTAAAGGCACTGACTCTCCAAGTCGGGAGAGTGTTAGTAAAGCGTCTGGAATGTTGCACCCGAGTACCAGGGGACGAAAACTGACACATATTGGAACACGTCTCCCGATCACACGGTTGATCATACTCTGGGTTCCACATGCATGTTTTAGCTGAAGGAAGAATACCTTAAACCTGGAGAGTTGAGACCCGTGGAATGGGTACCATGCAATATGACTTCAAAGGGTCTTCATTTGCTCACCGAACCTCTCCAATCCTATCACTGCTGCGTTTATGCCCCTGTACACACACTTGATTCTCTTTCAGAGACATAGCAATCCATGGGTTTTAAGATACTTCCTAGTCAGGTACACTCTTAGGCATTTAATATGGGGTGTTGAGTCCATTTCGTTGAGCAAGGAGTAGCTCTTGTCTATTCCATATTTGGCTTAAGGAACTTTATCTGTGCTCATTTCAATCTCTGGTTTTATGCAGCACCCCAACTCACCTTTCCCCTTAAGCAAGCATAAGTTGGTTTTCTAAATTTGAGACCCTGTTCTGTTTTGTAATTCAGTTCCTGTGTCGCCAAGTTTACATTCCGTGTATTAGTGATATCTTATGATGTTTCTTTTCCTGTGTGACTTATTTCAGTTAGAATCATCGTACCTGAATCCACTCATTATGCTGCTACGGGCCTGATGACATAGATTTCATTGCTGAGTGATACTGCATTGTACGTAAGTACCACAACTTCTTTATCCATTTTTCACTTTCTGCGATATTGAACTTGTACCGTAAACCAGGTTCTTGTAAACAGAGCCGTCCCAACCTTTGGGGTGGCTGTGTCTTTTTGATTTTAATTTCCCTAAGCTATAGGACCATAAGTGGAAGTGCCCTAGGCTCTGTTGCTTTGTTTTTTAGATGTTTCAGGAAACACCATACACTTCTCCCGAGTGGCTGTTGGCAATTGACATCCCGCCCATCAGCATAACAAGGCTCCCAGTTCTCCATGGCCTGTCCTGCCTTTCTGGATTTTACACTTTTTTCAGATGGCCCTTTTGACCAGGGGGAAGTGAGACTTCATTGTAGTGCAGATTTCCTTTGCAAGCTTGCTTGGTTGGCCAAAAAGGGCGTATGCGTTTTTTCCTGAATATATTCAGGAAAAAACGCATACGCCCTTTTTGGCCAAGTGCATCATTGTGGACGTTCTGCCTCTTTTCCTATGCTTTCAATGCAATTCCAGTCTACCTCCTGAAATCGGTTTCCTGCAATTCTGCCCCGCTTTCAATCCTCTTGGCAGCCTTACTTCAGTATATTTTTGGACGATAGCTGTCATTTATAACTCTGCAGGTTTGTGAATTACAGTGCCCCTGAGCTCCTTTCTTCAACTCGCTTTCTCGTGAGCTGGCCGCAACACCGCAGGATGGCTTCAGGCCCTAATCTGGTTCCGGCACGGCACGCTGAGCCTTTGGTTAATTCCTCTTCCTGGTGGGAAATGAGAGTTAAATTTGCCCGTCCAGACACCTCCAGCTAGTCTGTCATTGGTTCTCCCTATTCCTGTTCATCTTCCGCAGAAATTGCAAACTGGGCCAAACAGGAGGTTAAAGGCACTGACTCTCCAAGTCGGGAGAGTGTTAGTAAAGCGTCTGGAATGTTGCACCCGAGTACCAGGGGACGAAAACTGAGACATATTGGAACACATCTCCCGATCACACGGTTGATCATACTCTGGGTTCCACATGCATGTTTTAGCTGAAGGAAGAATACCTTAAACCTGGAGAGTTGAGACCCGTGGAATGGGTACCATGCAATATGACTTCAAAGGGTCTTCATTTGCTCAACGAACCTCTCCAATCCTATCACTGCTGCGTTTATGCCCCTGTACACACACTTGATTCTCTTTCAGAGACATAGCAATCCAAAGGTTTTAAGATACTTCCTAGTCAGGTACACTCTTAGGCGTTTAATATGGGGTGTTGAGTCCATTTCGTTGAGCAAGGAGTAGCTCTTGTCTATTCCATATTTGGCTTAAGGAAGTTTATCTGTGCTCATTTCAATCTCTGGTTTTATGCAGCACCCCAACTCACCTTTCCCCTTAAGCAAGCATAAGTTGGTTTTCTAAATTTGAGACCCTGTTCTGTTTTGTAATTCAGTTCCTGTGTAGCCAAGTTTACATTCCGTGTATTAGTGATATCTTATGATGTTTCTTTTCCTGTGTGACTTATTTCAGTTAGAATCATCGTACCTGTATCCACTCATTATGCTGCTACGGGCCTGATGACATAGATTTCATTGCTGAGTGATACTGCATTGTACGTAAGTACCACAACTTCTTTATCCATTTTTCACTTTCTGCGATATTGAACTTGTACCGTAAACCAGGTTCTTGTAAACAGAGCCGTCCCAACCTTTGGGGTGGCTGTGTCTTTTTGATTTTAATTTCCCTAATCTATAGGACCATAAGTGGAAGTGCCCTAGGCTCTGTTGCTTTGTTTTTTAGATGTTTCAGGAAACACCATACACTTCTTCCGAGTGGCTGTTGGCAATTTACATCCCGCCCATCAGCATAACAAGGCTCCCAGTTCTCCATGGCCTGTCCTGCCTTTCTGGATTTTACACTTTTTTCAGATGGCCCTTTTGACCGGGGGGAAGTGAGACTTCATTGTAGTGCAGATTTCCTTTGCAAGCTTGCTTGGTTGGCCAAAAAGGGCGTATGCGTTTTTTCCTGAATATATTCAGGAAAAAACGCATACGCCCTTTTTGGCCAAGTGCATCATTGTGGACGTTCTGCCTCTTTTCCTATGCTTTCAATGCAATTCCAGTCTACCTCCTGAAATCGGTTTCCTGCAATTCTGCCCCGCTTTCAAGTCCTCTTGGCAGCCTTACTTCAGTATATTTTTGGACGATAGCTGTCATTTATAACTCTGCAGGTTTGTGAATTACAGTGCCCCTGAGCTCCTTTCTTCAACTCGCTTTCTCGTGAGCTGGCCGCAACACCGCAGGATGGCTTCAGGCCCTAATCTGGTTCCGGCACGGCACGCTGAGCCTTTGGTTAATTCCTCTTCCTGGTGGGAAATGAGAGTTAAATTTGCCCGTCCAGACACCTCCAGCTAGTCTCTCATTGGTTCTCCCTATTCCTGTTCATCTTCCGCAGAAATTGCAAACTGGGCCAAACAGGAGGTTAAAGGCACTGACTCTCCAAGTCGGGAGAGTTTTAGTAAAGCGTCTGGAATGTTGCACCCGAGTACCAGGGGACGAAAACTGACACATATTGGAACACGTCTCCCGATCACACGGTTGATCATACTCTGGGTTCCACATGCATGTTTTAGCTGAAGGAAGAATACCTTAAACCTGGAGAGTTGAGACCCGTGGAATGGGTACCATGCAATATGACTTCAAAGGGTCTTCATTTGCTCACCGAACCTCTCCAATCCTATCACTGCTGCGTTTATGCCCCTGTACACACACTTGATTCTCTTTCAGAGACATAGCAATCCATAGGTTTTAAGATACTTCCTAGTCAGGTACACTCTTAGGCATTTAATATGGGGTGTTGAGTCCATTTCGTTGAGCAAGGAGTAGCTCTTGTCTATTCCATATTTGGCTTAAGGAACTTTATCTGTGCTCATTTCAATCTCTGGTTTTATGCAGCACCCCAACTCACCTTTCCCCTTAAGCAAGCATAAGTTGGTTTTCTAAATTTGAGACCCTGTTCTGTTTTGTAATTCAGTTCCTGTGTCGCCAAGGTTACATTCCGTGTATTAGTGATATCTTATGATGTTTCTTTTCCTGTGTGACTTATTTCAGTTAGAATCATCGTACCTGAATCCACTCATTATGCTGCTACGGGCCTGATGACATAGATTTCATTGCTGAGTGATACTGCATTGTACGTAAGTACCACAACTTCTTTATCCATTTTTCACTTTCTGCGATATTGAACGTGTACCGTAAACCAGGTTCTTGTAAACAGAGCCGTCCCAACCTTTGGGGTGGCTGTGTCTTTTTGATTTTAATTTCCCTAAGCTATAGGACCATAAGTGGAAGTGCCCTAGGCTCTGTTGCTTTGTTTTTTAGATGTTTCAGGAAACACCATACACTTCTCCCGAGTGGCTGTTGGCAATTTACATCCCGCCCATCAGCATAACAAGGCTCCCAGTTCTCCATGGCCTGTCCTGCCTTTCTGGATTTTACACTTTTTTCAGATGGCCCTTTTGACCGGGGGGAAGTGAGACTTCATTGTAGTGCAGATTTCCTTTGCAAGCTTGCTTGGTTGGCCAAAAAGGGCGTATGCGTTTTTTCCTGAATATATTCAGGAAAAAACGCATACGCCCTTTTTGGCCAAGTGCATCATTGTGGACGTTCTGTCTCTTTTCCTATGCTTTCAATGCAATTCCAGTCTACCTCCTGAAATCGGTTTCCTGCAATTCTGCCCCGCTTTCAAGTCCTCTTGGCAGCCTTACTTCAGTATATTTTTGAACGATAGCTGTCATTTATAACTCTGCAGGTTTGTGAATTACAGTGCCCCTGAGCTCCTTTCTTCAAGTCGCTTTCTCGTGAGCTGGGCGCAACACCGCAGGATGGCTTCAGGCCCTAATCTGGTTCCGGCACGGCACGCTGAGCCTTTGGTTAATTCCTCTTCCTGGTGGGAAATGAGAGTTAAATTTGCCCGTCCAGACACCTGCAGCTAGTCTGTCATTGGTTCTCCCTATTCCTGTTCATCTTCCGCAGAAATTGCAAACTGGGCCAAACAGGAGGTTAAAGGCACTGACTCTCCAAGTCGGGAGAGTGTTAGTAAAGCGTCTGGAATGTTGCACCCGAGTACCAGGGGACGAAAACTGACACATATTGGAACACGTCTCCCGATCACACGGTTGATCATACTCTGGGTTCCACATGCATGTTTTAGCTGAAGGAAGAATACCTTCAACCTGGAGAGTTGAGACCCGTGGAATGGGTACCATGCAATATGACTTCAAAGGGTCTTCATTTGCTCACCGAACCTCTCCAATCCTATCACTGCTGCGTTTATGCCCCTGTACACACACTTGATTCTCTTTCAGAGACATAGCAATCCATAGGTTTCAAGATACTTCCTAGTCAGGTACACTCTTAGGCATTTAATATGGGGTGTTGAGTCCATTTCGTTGAGCAAGGAGTAGCTCTTGTCTATTCCATATTTGGCTTAAGGAACTTTATCTGTGCTCATTTCAATCTCTGGTTTTATGCAGCACCCCAACTCACCTTTCCCCTTAAGCAAGCATAAGTTGGTTTTCTAAATTTGAGACCCTGTTCTGTTTTGTAATTCAGTTCCTGTGTCGCCAAGGTTACATTCCGTGTATTAGTGATATCTTATGATGTTTCTTTTCCTGTGTGACTTATTTCAGTTAGAATCATCGTACCTGAATCCACTCATTATGCTGCTACGGGCCTGATGACATAGATTTCATTGCTGAGTGATACTGCATTGTACGTAAGTACCACAACTTCTTTATCCATTTTTCACTTTCTGCGATATTGAACTTGTACCGTAAACCAGGTTCTTGTAAACAGAGCCGTCCCAACCTTTGGGGTGGCTGTGTCTTTTTGATTTTAATTTCCCTAAGCTATAGGACCATAAGTGGAAGTGCCCTAGGCTCTGTTGCTTTGTTTTTTAGATGTTTCAGGAAACACCATACACTTCTCCCGAGTGGCTGTTGGCAATTGACATCCCGCCCATCAGCATAACAAGGCTCCCAGTTCTCCATGGCCTGTCCTGCCTTTCTGGATTTTACACTTTTTTCAGATGGCCCTTTTGACCAGGGGGAAGTGAGACTTCATTGTAGTGCAGATTTCCTTTGCAAGCTTGCTTGGTTGGCCAAAAAGGGCGTATGCGTTTTTTCCTGAATATATTCAGGAAAAAACGCATACGCCCTTTTTGGCCAAGTGCATCATTGTGGACGTTCTGCCTCTTTTCCTATGCTTTCAATGCAATTCCAGTCTATCTCCTGAAATCGGTTTCCTGCAATTCTGCCCCGCTTTCAAGTCCTCTTGGCAGCCTTACTTCAGTATATTTTTGGACGATAGCTGTCATTTATAACTCTGCAGGTTTGTGAATTACAGTGCCCCTGAGCTCCTTTCTTCAACTCGCTTTCTCGTGAGCTGGCCGCAACACCGCAGGATGGCTTCAGGCCCTAATCTGGTTCCGGCACGGCACGCTGAGCCTTTGGTTAATTCCTCTTCCTGGTGGGAAATGAGAGTTAAATTTGCCCGTCCAGACACCTCCAGCTAGTCTGTCATTTGTTCTCCCTACTCCTGTTCATCTTCCGCAGAAATTGCAAACTGGGCCAAACAGGAGGTTAAAGGCACTGACTCTCCAAGTCGGGAGAGTGTTAGTAAAGCGTCTGGAATGTTGCACCCGAGTACCAGGGGACGAAAACTGACACATATTGGAACACGTCTCCCGATCACACGGTTGATCATACTCTGGGTTCCACATGCATGTTTTAGCTGAAGGAAGAATACCTTAAACCTGGAGAGTTGAGACCCGTGGAATGGGTACCATGCAATATGACTTCAAAGGGTCTTCATTTGCTCACCGAACCTCTCCAATCCTATCACTGCTGCGTTTATGCCCCTGTACACACACTTGATTCTCTTTCAGAGACATAGCAATCCATAGGTTTTAAGATACTTCCTAGTCAGGTACACTCTTAGGCATTTAATATGGGGTGTTGAGTCCATTTCGTTGAGCAAGGAGTAGCTCTTGTCTATTCCATATTTGGCTTAAGGAACTTTATCTGTGCTCATTTCAATCTCTGGTTTTATGCAGCACCCCAACTCACCTTTCCCCTTAAGCAAGCATAAGTTGGTTTTCTAAATTTGAGACCCTGTTCTGTTTTGTAATTCAGTTCCTGTGTCGCCAAGGTTACATTCCGTGTATTAGTGATATCTTATGATGTTTCTTTTCCTGTGTGACTTATTTCAGTTAGAATCATCGTACCTGAATCCACTCATTATGCTGCTACGGGCCTGATGACATAGATTTCATTGCTGAGTGATACTGCATTGTACGTAAGTACCACAACTTCTTTATCCATTTTTCACTTTCTGCGATATTGAACTTGTACCGTAAACCAGGTTCTTGTAAACAGAGCCGTCCCAACCTTTGGGGTGGCTGTGTCTTTTTGATTTTAATTTCCCTAAGCTATAGGACCATAAGTGGAAGTGCCCTAGGCTCTGTTGCTTTGTTTTTTAGATGTTTCAGGAAACACCATACACTTCTCCCGAGTGGCTGTTGGCAATTTACATCCCGCCCATCAGCATAACAAGGCTCCCAGTTCTCCATGGCCTGTCCTGCCTTTCTGGATTTTACACTTTTTTCAGATGGCCCTTTTGACCGGGGGGAAGTGAGACTTCATTGTAGTGCAGATTTCCTTTGCAAGCTTGCTTGGTTGGCCAAAAAGGGCGTATGCGTTTTTTCCTGAATATATTCAGGAAAAAACGCATACGCCCTTTTTGGCCAAGTGCATCATTGTGGACGTTCTGCCTCTTTTCCTATGCTTTCAATGCAATTCCAGTCTACCTCCTGAAATCGGTTTCCTGCAATTCTGCCCCGCTTTCAAGTCCTCTTGGCAGCCTTACTTCAGTATATTTTTGGACGATAGCTGTCATTTATAACTCTGCAGGTTTGTGAATTACAGTGCCCCTGAGCTCCTTTCTTCAAGTCGCTTTCTCGTGAGCTGGCCGCAACACCGCAGGATGGCTTCAGGCCCTAATCTGGTTGCGGCACGGCACGCTGAGCCTTTGGTTAATTCCTCTTCCTGGTGGGAAATGAGAGTTAAATTTGCCCGTCCAGACACCTCCAGCTAGTCTCTCATTGGTTCTCCCTATTCCTGTTCATCTTCCGCAGAAATTGCAAACTGGGCCAAACAGGAGGTTAAAGGCACTGACTCTCCAAGTCGGGAGAGTGTTAGTAAAGCGTCTGGAATGTTGCACCCGAGTATCAGGGGACGAAAACTGACACATATTGGAACACGTCTCCCGATCACACGGTTGATCATACTCTGGGTTCCACATGCATGTTTTAGCTGAAGGAAGAATACCTTCAACCTGGAGAGTTGAGACCCGTGGAATGGGTACCATGCAATATGACTTCAAAGGGTCTTCATTTGCTCACCGAACCTCTCCAATCCTATCACTGCTGCGTTTATGCCCCTGTACACACACTTGATTCTCTTTCAGAGACATAGCAATCCATAGGTTTTAAGATACTTCCTAGTCAGGTACACTCTTAGGCGTTTAATATGGGGTGTTGAGTCCATTTCGTTGAGCAAGGAGTAGCTCTTGTCTATTCCATATTTGGCTTAAGGAACTTTATCTGTGCTCATTTCAATCTCTGGTTTTATGCAGCACCCCAACTCACCTTTCCCCTTAAGCAAGCATAAGTTGGTTTTCTAAATTTGAGACCCTGTTCTGTTTTGTAATTCAGTTCCTGTGTAGCCAAGTTTACATTCCGTGTATTAGTGATATCTTATGATGTTTCTTTTCCTGTGTGACTTATTTCAGTTAGAATCATCGTACCTGTATCCACTCATTATGCTGCTACGGGCCTGATGACATAGATTTCATTGCTGAGTGATACTGCATTGTACGTAAGTACCACAACTTCTTTATCCATTTTTCACTTTCTGCGATATTGAACTTGTACCGTAAACCAGGTTCTTGTAAACAGAGCCGTCCCAACCTTTGGGGTGGCTGTGTCTTTTTGATTTTAATTTCCCTAATCTATAGGACCATAAGTGGAAGTGCCCTAGGCTCTGTTGCTTTGTTTTTTAGATGTTTCAGGAAACACCATACACTTCTCCCGAGTGGCTGTTGGCAATTGACATCCCGCCCATCAGCATAACAAGGCTCCCAGTTCTCCATGGCCTGTCCTGCCTTTCTGGATTTTACACTTTTTTCAGATGGCCCTTTTGACCAGGGGGAAGTGAGACTTCATTGTAGTGCAGATTTCCTTTGCAAGCTTGCTTGGTTGGCCAAAAAGGGCGTATGCGTTTTTTCCTGAATATATTCAGGAAAAAACGCATACGCCCTTTTTGGCCAAGTGCATCATTGTGGACGTTCTGCCTCTTTTCCTATGCTTTCAATGCAATTCCAGTCTACCTCCTGAAATCGGTTTCCTGCAATTCTGCCCCGCTTTCAAGTCCTCTTGGCAGCCTTACTTCAGTATATTTTTGGACGATAGCTGTCATTTATAACTCTGCAGGTTTGTGAATTACAGTGCCCCTGAGCTCCTTTCTTCAACTCGCTTTCTCGTGAGCTGGCCGCAACACCGCAGGATGGCTTCAGGCCCTAATCTGGTTCCGGCACGGCACGCTGAGCCTTTGGTTAATTCCTCTTCCTGGTGGGAAATGAGAGTTAAATTTGCCCGTCCAGACACCTCCAGCTAGTCTGTCATTGGTTCTCCCTATTCCTGTTCATCTTCCGCAGAAATTGCAAACTGGGCCAAACAGGAGGTTAAAGGCACTGACTCTCCAAGTCGGGAGAGTGTTAGTAAAGCGTCTGGAATGTTGCACCCGAGTATCAGGGGACGAAAACTGACACATATTGGAACACGTCTCCCGATCACACGGTTGATCATACTCTGGGTTCCACATGCATGTTTTAGCTGATGGAAGAATACCTTAAACCTGGAGAGTTGAGACCCGTGGAATGGGTACCATGCAATATGACTTCAAAGGGTCTTCATTTGCTCACCGAACCTGTCCAATCCTATCACTGCTGCGTTTATGCCCCTGTACACACACTTGATTCTCTTTCAGAGACATAGCAATCCATAGGTTTTAAGATACTTCCTAGTCAGGTACACTCTTAGGCATTTAATATGGGGTGTTGAGTCCATTTCGTTGAGCAAGGAGTAGCTCTTGTCTATTCCATATTTGGCTTAAGGAACTTTATCTGTGCTCATTTCAATCTCTGGTTTTATGCAGCACCCCAACTCACCTTTCCCCTTAAGCAAGCATAAGTTGGTTTTCTAAATTTGAGACCCTGTTCTGTTTTTTAATTCAGTTCCTGTGTCGCCAAGTTTACATTCCGTGTATTAGTGATATCTTATGATGTTTCTTTTCCTGTGTGACTTATTTCAGTTAGAATCATCGTACCTGTATCCACTCATTATGCTGCTACGGGCCTGATGACATAGATTTCATTGCTGAGTGATACTGCATTGTACGTAAGTACCACAACTTCTTTATCCATTTTTCACTTTCTGCGATATTGAACTTGTACCGTAAACCAGGTTCTTGTAAACAGAGCCGTCCCAACCTTTGGGGTGGCTGTGTCTTTTTGCTTTTAATTTCCCTAATCTATAGGACCATAAGTGGAAGTGCCCTAGGCTCTGTTGCTTTGTTTTTTAGATGTTTCAGGAAACACCATACACTTCTTCCGAGTGGCTGTTGGCAATTTACATCCCGCCCATCAGCATAACAAGGCTCCCAGTTCTCCATGGCCTGTCCTGCCTTTCTGGATTTTACACTTTTTTCAGATGGCCCTTTTGACCGGGGGGAAGTGAGACTTCATTGTAGTGCAGATTTCCTTTGCAAGCTTGCTTGGTTGGCCAAAAAGTGCGTATGCGTTTTTTCCTGAATATATTCAGGAAAAAACGCATACGCCCTTTTTGGCCAAGTGCATCATTGTGGACGTTCTGCCTCTTTTCCTATGCTTTAAATGCAATTCCAGTCTACCTCCTGAAATCGGTTTCCTGCAATTCTGCCCCGCTTTCAAGTCCTCTTGGCAGCCTTACTTCAGTATATTTTTGGACGATAGCTGTCATTTATAACTCTGCAGGTTTGTGAATTACAGTGCCCCTGAGCTCCTTTCTTCAACTCGCTTTCTCGTGAGCTGGCCGCAACACCGCAGGATGGCTTCAGGCCCTAATCTGGTTCCGGCACGGCACGCTGAGCCTTTGGTTAATTCCTCTTCCTGGTGGGAAATGAGAGTTAAATTTGCCCGTCCAGACACCTCCAGCTAGTCTGTCATTGGTTCTCCCTATTCCTGTTCATCTTCCGCAGAAATTGCAAACTGGGCCAAACAGGAGGTTAAAGGCACTGACTCTCCAAGTCGGGAGAGTGTTAGTAAAGCGTCTGGAATGTTGCACCCGAGTACCAGGGGACGAAAACTGACACATATTGGAACACGTCTCCCGATCACACGGTTGATCATACTCTGGGTTCCACATGCATGTTTTAGCTGAAGGAAGAATACCTTAAACCTGGAGAGTTGAGACCCGTGGAATGGGTACCATGCAATATGACTTCAAAGGGTCTTCATTTGCTCACCGAACCTCTCCAATCCTATCACTGCTGCGTTTATGCCCCTGTACACACACTTGATTCTCTTTCAGAGACATAGCAATCCATGGGTTTTAAGATACTTCCTAGTCAGGTACACTCTTAGGCATTTAATATGGGGTGTTGAGTCCATTTCGTTGAGCAAGGAGTAGCTCTTGTCTATTCCATATTTGGCTTAAGGAACTTTATCTGTGCTCATTTCAATCTCTGGTTTTATGCAGCACCCCAACTCACCTTTCCCCTTAAGCAAGCATAAGTTGGTTTTCTAAATTTGAGACCCTGTTCTGTTTTGTAATTCAGTTCCTGTGTCGCCAAGTTTACATTCCGTGTATTAGTGATATCTTATGATGTTTCTTTTCCTGTGTGACTTATTTCAGTTAGAATCATCGTACCTGAATCCACTCATTATGCTGCTACGGGCCTGATGACATAGATTTCATTGCTGAGTGATACTGCATTGTACGTAAGTACCACAACTTCTTTATCCATTTTTCACTTTCTGCGATATTGAACTTGTACCGTAAACCAGGTTCTTGTAAACAGAGCCGTCCCAACCTTTGGGGTGGCTGTGTCTTTTTGATTTTAATTTCCCTAAGCTATAGGACCATAAGTGGAAGTGCCCTAGGCTCTGTTGCTTTGTTTTTTAGATGTTTCAGGAAACACCATACACTTCTCCCGAGTGGCTGTTGGCAATTGACATCCCGCCCATCAGCATAACAAGGCTCCCAGTTCTCCATGGCCTGTCCTGCCTTTCTGGATTTTACACTTTTTTCAGATGGCCCTTTTGACCAGGGGGAAGTGAGACTTCATTGTAGTGCAGATTTCCTTTGCAAGCTTGCTTGGTTGGCCAAAAAGGGCGTATGCGTTTTTTCCTGAATATATTCAGGAAAAAACGCATACGCCCTTTTTGGCCAAGTGCATCATTGTGGACGTTCTGCCTCTTTTCCTATGCTTTCAATGCAATTCCAGTCTACCTCCTGAAATCGGTTTCCTGCAATTCTGCCCCGCTTTCAATCCTCTTGGCAGCCTTACTTCAGTATATTTTTGGACGATAGCTGTCATTTATAACTCTGCAGGTTTGTGAATTACAGTGCCCCTGAGCTCCTTTCTTCAACTCGCTTTCTCGTGAGCTGGCCGCAACACCGCAGGATGGCTTCAGGCCCTAATCTGGTTCCGGCACGGCACGCTGAGCCTTTGGTTAATTCCTCTTCCTGGTGGGAAATGAGAGTTAAATTTGCCCGTCCAGACACCTCCAGCTAGTCTGTCATTGGTTCTCCCTATTCCTGTTCATCTTCCGCAGAAATTGCAAACTGGGCCAAACAGGAGGTTAAAGGCACTGACTCTCCAAGTCGGGAGAGTGTTAGTAAAGCGTCTGGAATGTTGCACCCGAGTACCAGGGGACGAAAACTGAGACATATTGGAACACATCTCCCGATCACACGGTTGATCATACTCTGGGTTCCACATGCATGTTTTAGCTGAAGGAAGAATACCTTAAACCTGGAGAGTTGAGACCCGTGGAATGGGTACCATGCAATATGACTTCAAAGGGTCTTCATTTGCTCAACGAACCTCTCCAATCCTATCACTGCTGCGTTTATGCCCCTGTACACACACTTGATTCTCTTTCAGAGACATAGCAATCCAAAGGTTTTAAGATACTTCCTAGTCAGGTACACTCTTAGGCGTTTAATATGGGGTGTTGAGTCCATTTCGTTGAGCAAGGAGTAGCTCTTGTCTATTCCATATTTGGCTTAAGGAAGTTTATCTGTGCTCATTTCAATCTCTGGTTTTATGCAGCACCCCAACTCACCTTTCCCCTTAAGCAAGCATAAGTTGGTTTTCTAAATTTGAGACCCTGTTCTGTTTTGTAATTCAGTTCCTGTGTAGCCAAGTTTACATTCCGTGTATTAGTGATATCTTATGATGTTTCTTTTCCTGTGTGACTTATTTCAGTTAGAATCATCGTACCTGTATCCACTCATTATGCTGCTACGGGCCTGATGACATAGATTTCATTGCTGAGTGATACTGCATTGTACGTAAGTACCACAACTTCTTTATCCATTTTTCACTTTCTGCGATATTGAACTTGTACCGTAAACCAGGTTCTTGTAAACAGAGCCGTCCCAACCTTTGGGGTGGCTGTGTCTTTTTGATTTTAATTTCCCTAATCTATAGGACCATAAGTGGAAGTGCCCTAGGCTCTGTTGCTTTGTTTTTTAGATGTTTCAGGAAACACCATACACTTCTTCCGAGTGGCTGTTGGCAATTTACATCCCGCCCATCAGCATAACAAGGCTCCCAGTTCTCCATGGCCTGTCCTGCCTTTCTGGATTTTACACTTTTTTCAGATGGCCCTTTTGACCGGGGGGAAGTGAGACTTCATTGTAGTGCAGATTTCCTTTGCAAGCTTGCTTGGTTGGCCAAAAAGGGCGTATGCGTTTTTTCCTGAATATATTCAGGAAAAAACGCATACGCCCTTTTTGGCCAAGTGCATCATTGTGGACGTTCTGCCTCTTTTCCTATGCTTTCAATGCAATTCCAGTCTACCTCCTGAAATCGGTTTCCTGCAATTCTGCCCCGCTTTCAAGTCCTCTTGGCAGCCTTACTTCAGTATATTTTTGGACGATAGCTGTCATTTATAACTCTGCAGGTTTGTGAATTACAGTGCCCCTGAGCTCCTTTCTTCAACTCGCTTTCTCGTGAGCTGGCCGCAACACCGCAGGATGGCTTCAGGCCCTAATCTGGTTCCGGCACGGCACGCTGAGCCTTTGGTTAATTCCTCTTCCTGGTGGGAAATGAGAGTTAAATTTGCCCGTCCAGACACCTCCAGCTAGTCTCTCATTGGTTCTCCCTATTCCTGTTCATCTTCCGCAGAAATTGCAAACTGGGCCAAACAGGAGGTTAAAGGCACTGACTCTCCAAGTCGGGAGAGTTTTAGTAAAGCGTCTGGAATGTTGCACCCGAGTACCAGGGGACGAAAACTGACACATATTGGAACACGTCTCCCGATCACACGGTTGATCATACTCTGGGTTCCACATGCATGTTTTAGCTGAAGGAAGAATACCTTAAACCTGGAGAGTTGAGACCCGTGGAATGGGTACCATGCAATATGACTTCAAAGGGTCTTCATTTGCTCACCGAACCTCTCCAATCCTATCACTGCTGCGTTTATGCCCCTGTACACACACTTGATTCTCTTTCAGAGACATAGCAATCCATAGGTTTTAAGATACTTCCTAGTCAGGTACACTCTTAGGCATTTAATATGGGGTGTTGAGTCCATTTCGTTGAGCAAGGAGTAGCTCTTGTCTATTCCATATTTGGCTTAAGGAACTTTATCTGTGCTCATTTCAATCTCTGGTTTTATGCAGCACCCCAACTCACCTTTCCCCTTAAGCAAGCATAAGTTGGTTTTCTAAATTTGAGACCCTGTTCTGTTTTGTAATTCAGTTCCTGTGTCGCCAAGGTTACATTCCGTGTATTAGTGATATCTTATGATGTTTCTTTTCCTGTGTGACTTATTTCAGTTAGAATCATCGTACCTGAATCCACTCATTATGCTGCTACGGGCCTGATGACATAGATTTCATTGCTGAGTGATACTGCATTGTACGTAAGTACCACAACTTCTTTATCCATTTTTCACTTTCTGCGATATTGAACGTGTACCGTAAACCAGGTTCTTGTAAACAGAGCCGTCCCAACCTTTGGGGTGGCTGTGTCTTTTTGATTTTAATTTCCCTAAGCTATAGGACCATAAGTGGAAGTGCCCTAGGCTCTGTTGCTTTGTTTTTTAGATGTTTCAGGAAACACCATACACTTCTCCCGAGTGGCTGTTGGCAATTTACATCCCGCCCATCAGCATAACAAGGCTCCCAGTTCTCCATGGCCTGTCCTGCCTTTCTGGATTTTACACTTTTTTCAGATGGCCCTTTTGACCGGGGGGAAGTGAGACTTCATTGTAGTGCAGATTTCCTTTGCAAGCTTGCTTGGTTGGCCAAAAAGGGCGTATGCGTTTTTTCCTGAATATATTCAGGAAAAAACGCATACGCCCTTTTTGGCCAAGTGCATCATTGTGGACGTTCTGTCTCTTTTCCTATGCTTTCAATGCAATTCCAGTCTACCTCCTGAAATCGGTTTCCTGCAATTCTGCCCCGCTTTCAAGTCCTCTTGGCAGCCTTACTTCAGTATATTTTTGAACGATAGCTGTCATTTATAACTCTGCAGGTTTGTGAATTACAGTGCCCCTGAGCTCCTTTCTTCAAGTCGCTTTCTCGTGAGCTGGGCGCAACACCGCAGGATGGCTTCAGGCCCTAATCTGGTTCCGGCACGGCACGCTGAGCCTTTGGTTAATTCCTCTTCCTGGTGGGAAATGAGAGTTAAATTTGCCCGTCCAGACACCTGCAGCTAGTCTGTCATTGGTTCTCCCTATTCCTGTTCATCTTCCGCAGAAATTGCAAACTGGGCCAAACAGGAGGTTAAAGGCACTGACTCTCCAAGTCGGGAGAGTGTTAGTAAAGCGTCTGGAATGTTGCACCCGAGTACCAGGGGACGAAAACTGACACATATTGGAACACGTCTCCCGATCACACGGTTGATCATACTCTGGGTTCCACATGCATGTTTTAGCTGAAGGAAGAATACCTTCAACCTGGAGAGTTGAGACCCGTGGAATGGGTACCATGCAATATGACTTCAAAGGGTCTTCATTTGCTCACCGAACCTCTCCAATCCTATCACTGCTGCGTTTATGCCCCTGTACACACACTTGATTCTCTTTCAGAGACATAGCAATCCATAGGTTTCAAGATACTTCCTAGTCAGGTACACTCTTAGGCATTTAATATGGGGTGTTGAGTCCATTTCGTTGAGCAAGGAGTAGCTCTTGTCTATTCCATATTTGGCTTAAGGAACTTTATCTGTGCTCATTTCAATCTCTGGTTTTATGCAGCACCCCAACTCACCTTTCCCCTTAAGCAAGCATAAGTTGGTTTTCTAAATTTGAGACCCTGTTCTGTTTTGTAATTCAGTTCCTGTGTCGCCAAGGTTACATTCCGTGTATTAGTGATATCTTATGATGTTTCTTTTCCTGTGTGACTTATTTCAGTTAGAATCATCGTACCTGAATCCACTCATTATGCTGCTACGGGCCTGATGACATAGATTTCATTGCTGAGTGATACTGCATTGTACGTAAGTACCACAACTTCTTTATCCATTTTTCACTTTCTGCGATATTGAACTTGTACCGTAAACCAGGTTCTTGTAAACAGAGCCGTCCCAACCTTTGGGGTGGCTGTGTCTTTTTGATTTTAATTTCCCTAAGCTATAGGACCATAAGTGGAAGTGCCCTAGGCTCTGTTGCTTTGTTTTTTAGATGTTTCAGGAAACACCATACACTTCTCCCGAGTGGCTGTTGGCAATTGACATCCCGCCCATCAGCATAACAAGGCTCCCAGTTCTCCATGGCCTGTCCTGCCTTTCTGGATTTTACACTTTTTTCAGATGGCCCTTTTGACCAGGGGGAAGTGAGACTTCATTGTAGTGCAGATTTCCTTTGCAAGCTTGCTTGGTTGGCCAAAAAGGGCGTATGCGTTTTTTCCTGAATATATTCAGGAAAAAACGCATACGCCCTTTTTGGCCAAGTGCATCATTGTGGACGTTCTGCCTCTTTTCCTATGCTTTCAATGCAATTCCAGTCTATCTCCTGAAATCGGTTTCCTGCAATTCTGCCCCGCTTTCAAGTCCTCTTGGCAGCCTTACTTCAGTATATTTTTGGACGATAGCTGTCATTTATAACTCTGCAGGTTTGTGAATTACAGTGCCCCTGAGCTCCTTTCTTCAACTCGCTTTCTCGTGAGCTGGCCGCAACACCGCAGGATGGCTTCAGGCCCTAATCTGGTTCCGGCACGGCACGCTGAGCCTTTGGTTAATTCCTCTTCCTGGTGGGAAATGAGAGTTAAATTTGCCCGTCCAGACACCTCCAGCTAGTCTGTCATTTGTTCTCCCTACTCCTGTTCATCTTCCGCAGAAATTGCAAACTGGGCCAAACAGGAGGTTAAAGGCACTGACTCTCCAAGTCGGGAGAGTGTTAGTAAAGCGTCTGGAATGTTGCACCCGAGTACCAGGGGACGAAAACTGACACATATTGGAACACGTCTCCCGATCACACGGTTGATCATACTCTGGGTTCCACATGCATGTTTTAGCTGAAGGAAGAATACCTTAAACCTGGAGAGTTGAGACCCGTGGAATGGGTACCATGCAATATGACTTCAAAGGGTCTTCATTTGCTCACCGAACCTCTCCAATCCTATCACTGCTGCGTTTATGCCCCTGTACACACACTTGATTCTCTTTCAGAGACATAGCAATCCATAGGTTTTAAGATACTTCCTAGTCAGGTACACTCTTAGGCATTTAATATGGGGTGTTGAGTCCATTTCGTTGAGCAAGGAGTAGCTCTTGTCTATTCCATATTTGGCTTAAGGAACTTTATCTGTGCTCATTTCAATCTCTGGTTTTATGCAGCACCCCAACTCACCTTTCCCCTTAAGCAAGCATAAGTTGGTTTTCTAAATTTGAGACCCTGTTCTGTTTTGTAATTCAGTTCCTGTGTCGCCAAGGTTACATTCCGTGTATTAGTGATATCTTATGATGTTTCTTTTCCTGTGTGACTTATTTCAGTTAGAATCATCGTACCTGAATCCACTCATTATGCTGCTACGGGCCTGATGACATAGATTTCATTGCTGAGTGATACTGCATTGTACGTAAGTACCACAACTTCTTTATCCATTTTTCACTTTCTGCGATATTGAACTTGTACCGTAAACCAGGTTCTTGTAAACAGAGCCGTCCCAACCTTTGGGGTGGCTGTGTCTTTTTGATTTTAATTTCCCTAAGCTATAGGACCATAAGTGGAAGTGCCCTAGGCTCTGTTGCTTTGTTTTTTAGATGTTTCAGGAAACACCATACACTTCTCCCGAGTGGCTGTTGGCAATTTACATCCCGCCCATCAGCATAACAAGGCTCCCAGTTCTCCATGGCCTGTCCTGCCTTTCTGGATTTTACACTTTTTTCAGATGGCCCTTTTGACCGGGGGGAAGTGAGACTTCATTGTAGTGCAGATTTCCTTTGCAAGCTTGCTTGGTTGGCCAAAAAGGGCGTATGCGTTTTTTCCTGAATATATTCAGGAAAAAACGCATACGCCCTTTTTGGCCAAGTGCATCATTGTGGACGTTCTGCCTCTTTTCCTATGCTTTCAATGCAATTCCAGTCTACCTCCTGAAATCGGTTTCCTGCAATTCTGCCCCGCTTTCAAGTCCTCTTGGCAGCCTTACTTCAGTATATTTTTGGACGATAGCTGTCATTTATAACTCTGCAGGTTTGTGAATTACAGTGCCCCTGAGCTCCTTTCTTCAAGTCGCTTTCTCGTGAGCTGGCCGCAACACCGCAGGATGGCTTCAGGCCCTAATCTGGTTGCGGCACGGCACGCTGAGCCTTTGGTTAATTCCTCTTCCTGGTGGGAAATGAGAGTTAAATTTGCCCGTCCAGACACCTCCAGCTAGTCTCTCATTGGTTCTCCCTATTCCTGTTCATCTTCCGCAGAAATTGCAAACTGGGCCAAACAGGAGGTTAAAGGCACTGACTCTCCAAGTCGGGAGAGTGTTAGTAAAGCGTCTGGAATGTTGCACCCGAGTACCAGGGGACGAAAACTGACACATATTGGAACACATCTCCCGATCACACGGTTGATCATACTCTGGGTTCCACATGCATGTTTTAGCTGAAGGAAGAATACCTTCAACCTGGAGAGTTGAGACCCGTGGAATGGGTACCATGCAATATGACTTCAAAAGGTCTTCATTTGCTCACCAAACCTCTCCAATCCTATCACTGCTGCGTTTATGCCCCTGTACACACACTTGATTCTCTTTCAGAGACATAGCAATCCATAGGTTTTAAGATACTTCCTAGTCAGGTACACTCTTAGGCGTTTAATATGGGGTGTTGAGTCCATTTCGTTGAGCAAGGAGTAGCTCTTGTCTATTCCATATTTGGCTTAAGGAACTTTATCTGTGCTCATTTCAATCTCTGGTTTTATGCAGCACCCCAACTCACCTTTCCCCTTAAGCAAGCATAAGTTGGTTTTCTAAATTTGAGACCCTGTTCTGTTTTGTAATTCAGTTCCTGTGTAGCCAAGTTTACATTCCGTGTATTAGTGATATCTTATGATGTTTCTTTTCCTGTGTGACTTATTTCAGTTAGAATCATCGTACCTGTATCCACTCATTATGCTGCTACGGGCCTGATGACATAGATTTCATTGCTGAGTGATACTGCATTGTACGTAAGTACCACAACTTCTTTATCCATTTTTCACTTTCTGCGATATTGAACTTGTACCGTAAACCAGGTTCTTGTAAACAGAGCCGTCCCAACCTTTGGGGTGGCTGTGTCTTTTTGATTTTAATTTCCCTAATCTATAGGACCATAAGTGGAAGTGCCCTAGGCTCTGTTGCTTTGTTTTTTAGATGTTTCAGGAAACACCATACACTTCTTCCGAGTGGCTGTTGGCAATTTACATCCCGCCCATCAGCATAACAAGGCTTCCAGTTCTCCATGGCCTGTCCTGCCTTTCTGGATTTTACACTTTTTTCAGATGGCCCTTTTGACCGGGGGGAAGTGAGACTTCATTGTAGTGCAGATTTCCTTTGCAAGCTTGCTTGGTTGGCCAAAAAGGGCGTATGCGTTTTTTCCTGAATATATTCAGGAAAAAACGCATACGCCCTTTTTGGCCAAGTGCATCATTGTGGACGTTCTGCCTCTTTTCCTATGCTTTCAATGCAATTCCAGTCTACCTCCTGAAATCGGTTTCCTGCAATTCTGCCCCGCTTTCAAGTCCTCTTGGCAGCCTTACTTCAGTATATTTTTGGACGATAGCTGTCATTTATAACTCTGCAGGTTTGTGAATTACAGTGCCCCTGAGCTCCTTTCTTCAACTCGCTTTCTCGTGAGCTGGCCGCAACACCGCAGGATGGCTTCAGGCCCTAATCTGGTTCCGGCACGGCACGCTGAGCCTTTGGTTAATTCCTCTTCCTGGTGGGAAATGAGAGTTAAATTTGCCCGTCCAGACACCTCCAGCTAGTCTCTCATTGGTTCTCCCTATTCCTGTTCATCTTCCGCAGAAATTGCAAACTGGGCCAAACAGGAGGTTAAAGGCACTGACTCTCCAAGTCGGGAGAGTGTTAGTAAAGCGTCTGGAATGTTGCACCCGAGTACCAGGGGACGAAAACTGACACATATTGGAACACGTCTCCCGATCACACGGTTGATCATACTCTGGGTTCCACATGCATGTTTTAGCTGAAGGAAGAATACCTTAAACCTGGAGAGTTGAGACCCGTGGAATGGGTACCATGCAATATGACTTCAAAGGGTCTTCATTTGCTCACCGAACCTCTCCAATCCTATCACTGCTGCGTTTATGCCCCTGTACACACACTTGATTCTCTTTCAGAGACATAGCAATCCATAGGTTTTAAGATACTTCCCAGTCAGGTACACTCTTAGGCATTTAATATGGGGTGTTGAGTCCATTTCGTTGAGCAAGGAGTAGCTCTTGTCTATTCCATATTTGGCTTAAGGAACTTTATCTGTGCTCATTTCAATCTCTGGTTTTATGCAGCACCCCAACTCACCTTTCCCCTTAAGCAAGCATAAGTTGGGTTTCTAAATTTGAGACCCTGTTCTGTTTTGTAATTCAGTTCCTGTGTCGCCAAGGTTACATTCCGTGTATTAGTGATATCTTATGATGTTTCTTTTCCTGTGTGACTTATTTCAGTTAGAATCATCGTACCTGAATCCACTCATTATGCTGCTACGGGCCTGATGACATAGATTTCATTGCTGAGTGATACTGCATTGTACGTAAGTACCACAACTTCTTTATCCATTTTTCACTTTCTGCGATATTGAACTTGTACCGTAAACCAGGTTCTTGTAAACAGAGCCGTCCCAACCTTTGGGGTGGCTGTGTCTTTTTGATTTTAATTTCCCTAAGCTATAGGACCATAAGTGGAAGTGCCCTAGGCTCTGTTGCTTTGTTTTTTAGATGTTTCAGGAAACACCATACACTTCTCCCGAGTGGCTGTTGGCAATTGACATCCCGCCCATCAGCATAACAAGGCTCCCAGTTCTCCATGGCCTGTCCTGCCTTTCTGGATTTTACACTTTTTTCAGATGGCCCTTTTGACCAGGGGGAAGTGAGACTTCATTGTAGTGCAGATTTCCTTTGCAAGCTTGCTTGGTTGGCCAAAAAGGGCGTATGCGTTTTTTCCTGAATATATTCAGGAAAAAACGCATACGCCCTTTTTGGCCAAGTGCATCATTGTGGACGTTCTGCCTCTTTTCCTATGCTTTCAATGCAATTCCAGTCTATCTCCTGAAATCGGTTTCCTGCAATTCTGCCCCGCTTTCAAGTCCTCTTGGCAGCCTTACTTCAGTATATTTTTGGACGATAGCTGTCATTTATAACTCTGCAGGTTTGTGAATTACAGTGCCCCTGAGCTCCTTTCTTCAACTCGCTTTCTCGTGAGCTGGCCGCAACACCGCAGGATGGCTTCAGGCCCTAATCTGGTTCCGGCACGGCACGCTGAGCCTTTGGTTAATTCCTCTTCCTGGTGGGAAATGAGAGTTAAATTTGCCCGTCCAGACACCTCCAGCTAGTCTGTCATTTGTTCTCCCTACTCCTGTTCATCTTCCGCAGAAATTGCAAACTGGGCCAAACAGGAGGTTAAAGGCACTGACTCTCCAAGTCGGGAGAGTGTTAGTAAAGCGTCTGGAATGTTGCACCCGAGTACCAGGGGACGAAAACTGACACATATTGGAACACGTCTCCCGATCACACGGTTGATCATACTCTGGGTTCCACATGCATGTTTTAGCTGAAGGAAGAATACCTTAAACCTGGAGAGTTGAGACCCGTGGAATGGGTACCATGCAATATGACTTCAAAGGGTCTTCATTTGCTCACCGAACCTCTCCAATCCTATCACTGCTGCGTTTATGCCCCTGTACACACACTTGATTCTCTTTCAGAGACATAGCAATCCATGGGTTTTAAGATACTTCCTAGTCAGGTACACTCTTAGGCATTTAATATGGGGTGTTGAGTCCATTTCGTTGAGCAAGGAGTAGCTCTTGTCTATTCCATATTTGGCTTAAGGAACTTTATCTGTGCTCATTTCAATCTCTGGTTTTATGCAGCACCCCAACTCACCTTTCCCCTTAAGCAAGCATAAGTTGGTTTTCTAAATTTGAGACCCTGTTCTGTTTTGTAATTCAGTTCCTGTGTCGCCAAGGTTACATTCCGTGTATTAGTGATATCTTATGATGTTTCTTTTCCTGTGTGACTTATTTCAGTTAGAATCATCGTACCTGAATCCACTCATTATGCTGCTACGGGCCTGATGACATAGATTTCATTGCTGAGTGATACTGCATTGTACGTAAGTACCACAACTTCTTTATCCATTTTTCACTTTCTGCGATATTGAACTTGTACCGTAAACCAGGTTCTTGTAAACAGAGCCGTCCCAACCTTTGGGGTGGCTGTGTCTTTTTGATTTTAATTTCCCTAAGCTATAGGACCATAAGTGGAAGTGCCCTAGGCTCTGTTGCTTTGTTTTTTAGATGTTTCAGGAAACACCATACACTTCTCCCGAGTGGCTGTTGGCAATTGACATCCCGCCCATCAGCATAACAAGGCTCCCAGTTCTCCATGGCCTGTCCTGCCTTTCTGGATTTTACACTTTTTTCAGATGGCCCTTTTGACCAGGGGGAAGTGAGACTTCATTGTAGTGCAGATTTCCTTTGCAAGCTTGCTTGGTTGGCCAAAAAGGGCGTATGCGTTTTTTCCTGAATATATTCAGGAAAAAACGCATACGCCCTTTTTGGCCAAGTGCATCATTGTGGACGTTCTGCCTCTTTTCCTATGCTTTCAATGCAATTCCAGTCTATCTCCTGAAATCGGTTTCCTGCAATTCTGCCCCGCTTTCAAGTCCTCTTGGCAGCCTTACTTCAGTATATTTTTGGACGATAGCTGTCATTTATAACTCTGCAGGTTTGTGAATTACAGTGCCCCTGAGCTCCTTTCTTCAACTCGCTTTCTCGTGAGCTGGCCGCAACACCGCAGGATGGCTTCAGGCCCTAATCTGGTTCCGGCACGGCACGCTGAGCCTTTGGTTAATTCCTCTTCCTGGTGGGAAATGAGAGTTAAATTTGCCCGTCCAGACACCTCCAGCTAGTCTGTCATTTGTTCTCCCTACTCCTGTTCATCTTCCACAGAAATTGCAAACTGGGCCAAACAGGAGGTTAAAGGCACTGACTCTCCAAGTCGGGAGAGTGTTAGTAAAGCGTCTGGAATGTTGCACCCGAGTACCAGGGGACGAAAACTGACACATATTGGAACACGTATCCCGATCACACGGTTGATCATACTCTGGGTTCCACATGCATGTTTTAGCTGAAGGAAGAATACCTTAAACCTGGAGAGTTGAGACCCGTGGAATGGGTACCATGCAATATGACTTCAAAGGGTCTTCATTTGCTCACCGAACCTCTCCAATCCTATCACTGCTGCGTTTATGCCCCTGTACACACACTTGATTCTCTTTCAGAGACATAGCAATCCATGGGTTTTAAGATACTTCCTAGTCAGGTACACTCTTAGGCATTTAATATGGGGTGTTGAGTCCATTTCGTTGAGCAAGGAGTAGCTCTTGTCTATTCCATATTTGGCTTAAGGAACTTTATCTGTGCTCATTTCAATCTCTGGTTTTATGCAGCACCCCAACTCACCTTTCCCCTTAAGCAAGCATAAGTTGGTTTTCTAAATTTGAGACCCTGTTCTGTTTTGTAATTCAGTTCCTGTGTCGCCAAGGTTACATTCCGTGTATTAGTGATATCTTATGATGTTTCTTTTCCTGTGTGACTTATTTCAGTTAGAATCATCGTACCTGAATCCACTCATTATGCTGCTACGGGCCTGATGACATAGATTTCATTGCTGAGTGATACTGCATTGTACGTAAGTACCACAACTTCTTTATCCATTTTTCACTTTCTGCGATATTGAACTTGTACCGTAAACCAGGTTCTTGTAAACAGAGCCGTCCCAACCTTTGGGGTGGCTGTGTCTTTTTGATTTTAATTTCCCTAAGCTATAGGACCATAAGTGGAAGTGCCCTAGGCTCTGTTGCTTTGTTTTTTAGATGTTTCAGGAAACACCATACACTTCTCCCGAGTGGCTGTTGGCAATTGACATCCCGCCCATCAGCATAACAAGGCTCCCAGTTCTCCATGGCCTGTCCTGCCTTTCTGGATTTTACACTTTTTTCAGATGGCCCTTTTGACCGGGGGGAAGTGAGACTTCATTGTAGTGCAGATTTCCTTTGCAAGCTTGCTTGGTTGGCCAAAAAGGGCGTATGCGTTTTTTCCTGAATATATTCAGGAAAAAACGCATACGCCCTTTTTGGCCAAGTGCATCATTGTGGACGTTCTGCCTCTTTTCCTATGCTTTCAATGCAATTCCAGTCTACCTCCTGAAATCGGTTTCCTGCAATTCTGCCCCGCTTTCAAGTCCTCTTGGCAGCCTTACTTCAGTATATTTTTGGACGATAGCTGTCATTTATAACTCTGCAGGTTTGTGAATTACAGTGCCCCTGAGCTCCTTTCTTCAAGTCGCTTTCTCGTGAGCTGGCCGCAACACCGCAGGATGGCTTCAGGCCCTAATCTGGTTCCGGCACGGCACGCTGAGCCTTTGGTTAATTCCTCTTCCTGGTGGGAAATGAGAGTTAAATTTGCCCGTCCAGACACCTCCAGCTAGTCTGTCATTGGTTCTCCCTATTCCTGTTCATCTTCCGCAGAAATTGCAAACTGGGCCAAACAGGAGGTTAAAGGCACTGACTCTCCAAGTCGGGAGAGTGTTAGTAAAGCGTCTGGAATGTTGCACCCGAGTACCAGGGGACGAAAACTGACACATATTGGAACACATCTCCCGATCACACGGTTGATCATACTCTGGGTTCCACATGCATGTTTTAGCTGAAGGAAGAATACCTTCAACCTGGAGAGTTGAGACCCGTGGAATGGGTACCATGCAATATGACTTCAAAGGGTCTTCATTTGCTCACCAAACCTCTCCAATCCTATCACTGCTGCGTTTATGCCCCTGTACACACACTTGATTCTCTTTCAGAGACATAGCAATCCATAGGTTTTAAGATACTTCCTAGTCAGGTACACTCTTAGGCGTTTAATATGGGGTGTTGAGTCCATTTCGTTGAGCAAGGAGTAGCTCTTGTCTATTCCATATTTGGCTTAAGGAAGTTTATCTGTGCTCATTTCAATTTCTGGTTTTATGCAGCACCCCAACTCACCTTTCCCCTTAAGCAAGCATAAGTTGGTTTTCTAAATTTGAGACCCTGTTCTGTTTTGTAATTCAGTTCCTGTGTAGCCAAGTTTACATTCCGTGTATTAGTGATATCTTATGATGTTTCTTTTCCTGTGTGACTTATTTCAGTTAGAATCATCGTACCTGTATCCACTCATTATGCTGCTACGGGCCTGATGACATAGATTTCATTGCTGAGTGATACTGCATTGTACGTAAGTACCACAACTTCTTTATCCATTTTTCACTTTCTGCGATATTGAACTTGTACCGTAAACCAGGTTCTTGTAAACAGAGCCGTCCCAACCTTTGGGGTGGCTGTGTCTTTTTGATTTTAATTTCCCTAATCTATAGGACCATAAGTGGAAGTGCCCTAGGCTCTGTTGCTTTGTTTTTTAGATGTTTCAGGAAACACCATACACTTCTTCCGAGTGGCTGTTGGCAATTTACATCCCGCCCATCAGCATAACAAGGCTCCCAGTTCTCCATGGCCTGTCCTGCCTTTCTGGATTTTACACTTTTTTCAGATGGCCCTTTTGACCGGGGGGAAGTGAGACTTCATTGTAGTGCAGATTTCCTTTGCAAGCTTGCTTGGTTGGCCAAAAAGGGCGTATGCGTTTTTTCCTGAATATATTCAGGAAAAAACGCATACGCCCTTTTTGGCCAAGTGCATCATTGTGGACGTTCTGCCTCTTTTCCTATGCTTTCAATGCAATTCCAGTCTACCTCCTGAAATCGGTTTCCTGCAATTCTGCCCCGCTTTCAAGTCCTCTTGGCAGCCTTACTTCAGTATATTTTTGGACGATAGCTGTCATTTATAACTCTGCAGGTTTGTGAATTACAGTGCCCCTGAGCTCCTTTCTTCAACTCGCTTTCTCGTGAGCTGGCCGCAACACCGCAGGATGGCTTCAGGCCCTAATCTGGTTCCGGCACGGCACGCTGAGCCTTTGGTTAATTCCTCTTCCTGGTGGGAAATGAGAGTTAAATTTGCCCGTCCAGACACCTCCAGCTAGTCTGTCATTTGTTCTCCCTACTCCTGTTCATCTTCCGCAGAAATTGCAAACTGGGCCAAACAGGAGGTTAAAGGCACTGACTCTCCAAGTCGGGAGAGTGTTAGTAAAGCGTCTGGAATGTTGCACCCGAGTACCAGGGGACGAAAACTGACACATATTGGAACACGTCTCCCGATCACACGGTTGATCATACTCTGGGTTCCACATGCATGTTTTAGCTGAAGGAAGAATACCTTAAACCTGGAGAGTTGAGACCCGTGGAATGGGTACCATGCAATATGACTTCAAAGGGTCTTCATTTGCTCACCGAACCTCTCCAATCCTATCACTGCTGCGTTTATGCCCCTGTACACACACTTGATTCTCTTTCAGAGACATAGCAATCCATAGGTTTTAAGATACTTCCTAGTCAGGTACACTCTTAGGCATTTAATATGGGGTGTTGAGTCCATTTCGTTGAGCAAGGAGTAGCTCTTGTCTATTCCATATTTGGCTTAAGGAACTTTATCTGTGCTCATTTCAATCTCTGGTTTTATGCAGCACCCCAACTCACCTTTCCCCTTAAGCAAGCATAAGTTGGTTTTCTAAATTTGAGACCCTGTTCTGTTTTGTAATTCAGTTCCTGTGTCGCCAAGGTTACATTCCGTGTATTAGTGATATCTTATGATGTTTCTTTTCCTGTGTGACTTATTTCAGTTAGAATCATCGTACCTGAATCCACTCATTATGCTGCTACGGGCCTGATGACATAGATTTCATTGCTGAGTGATACTGCATTGTACGTAAGTACCACAACTTCTTTATCCATTTTTCACTTTCTGCGATATTGAACTTGTACCGTAAACCAGGTTCTTGTAAACAGAGCCGTCCCAACCTTTGGGGTGGCTGTGTCTTTTTGATTTTAATTTCCCTAAGCTATAGGACCATAAGTGGAAGTGCCCTAGGCTCTGTTGCTTTGTTTTTTAGATGTTTCAGGAAACACCATACACTTCTCCCGAGTGGCTGTTGGCAATTGACATCCCGCCCATCAGCATAACAAGGCTCCCAGTTCTCCATGGCCTGTCCTGCCTTTCTGGATTTTACACTTTTTTCAGATGGCCCTTTTGACCGGGGGGAAGTGAGACTTCATTGTAGTGCAGATTTCCTTTGCAAGCTTGCTTGGTTGGCCAAAAAGGGCGTATGCGTTTTTTCCTGAATATATTCAGGAAAAAACGCATACGCCCTTTTTGGCCAAGTGCATCATTGTGGACGTTCTGCCTCTTTTCCTATGCTTTCAATGCAATTCCAGTCTACCTCCTGAAATCGGTTTCCTGCAATTCTGCCCCGCTTTCAAGTCCTCTTGGCAGCCTTACTTCAGTATATTTTTGGACGATAGCTGTCATTTATAACTCTGCAGGTTTGTGAATTACAGTGCCCCTGAGCTCCTTTCTTCAAGTCGCTTTCTCGTGAGCTGGCCGCAACACCGCAGGATGGCTTCAGGCCCTAATCTGGTTCCGGCACGGCACGCTGAGCCTTTGGTTAATTCCTCTTCCTGGTGGGAAATGAGAGTTAAATTTGCCCGTCCAGACACCTCCAGCTAGTCTGTCATTGGTTCTCCCTATTCCTGTTCATCTTCCGCAGAAATTGCAAACTGGGCCAAACAGGAGGTTAAAGGCACTGACTCTCCAAGTCGGGAGAGTGTTAGTAAAGCGTCTGGAATGTTGCACCCGAGTACCAGGGGACGAAAACTGACACATATTGGAACACATCTCCCGATCACACGGTTGATCATACTCTGGGTTCCACATGCATGTTTTAGCTGAAGGAAGAATACCTTCAACCTGGAGAGTTGAGACCCGTGGAATGGGTACCATGCAATATGACTTCAAAGGGTCTTCATTTGCTCACCAAACCTCTCCAATCCTATCACTGCTGCGTTTATGCCCCTGTACACACACTTGATTCTCTTTCAGAGACATAGCAATCCATAGGTTTTAAGATACTTCCTAGTCAGGTACACTCTTAGGCGTTTAATATGGGGTGTTGAGTCCATTTCGTTGAGCAAGGAGTAGCTCTTGTCTATTCCATATTTGGCTTAAGGAAGTTTATCTGTGCTCATTTCAATCTCTGGTTTTATGCAGCACCCCAACTCACCTTTCCCCTTAAGCAAGCATAAGTTGGTTTTCTAAATTTGAGACCCTGTTCTGTTTTGTAATTCAGTTCCTGTGTAGCCAAGTTTACATTCCGTGTATTAGTGATATCTTATGATGTTTCTTTTCCTGTGTGACTTATTTCAGTTAGAATCATCGTACCTGTATCCACTCATTATGCTGCTACGGGCCTGATGACATAGATTTCATTGCTGAGTGATACTGCATTGTACGTAAGTACCACAACTTCTTTATCCATTTTTCACTTTCTGCGATATTGAACTTGTACCGTAAACCAGGTTCTTGTAAACAGAGCCGTCCCAACCTTTGGGGTGGCTGTGTCTTTTTGATTTTAATTTCCCTAATCTATAGGACCATAAGTGGAAGTGCCCTAGGCTCTGTTGCTTTGTTTTTTAGATGTTTCAGGAAACACCATACACTTCTTCCGAGTGGCTGTTGGCAATTTACATCCCGCCCATCAGCATAACAAGGCTCCCAGTTCTCCATGGCCTGTCCTGCCTTTCTGGATTTTACACTTTTTTCAGATGGCCCTTTTGACCGGGGGGAAGTGAGACTTCATTGTAGTGCAGATTTCCTTTGCAAGCTTGCTTGGTTGGCCAAAAAGGGCGTATGCGTTTTTTCCTGAATATATTCAGGAAAAAACGCATACGCCCTTTTTGGCCAAGTGCATCATTGTGGACGTTCTGCCTCTTTTCCTATGCTTTCAATGCAATTCCAGTCTACCTCCTGAAATCGGTTTCCTGCAATTCTGCCCCGCTTTCAAGTCCTCTTGGCAGCCTTACTTCAGTATATTTTTGGACGATAGCTGTCATTTATAACTCTGCAGGTTTGTGAATTACAGTGCCCCTGAGCTCCTTTCTTCAACTCGCTTTCTCGTGAGCTGGCCGCAACACCGCAGGATGGCTTCAGGCCCTAATCTGGTTCCGGCACGGCACGCTGAGCCTTTGGTTAATTCCTCTTCCTGGTGGGAAATGAGAGTTAAATTTGCCCGTCCAGACACCTCCAGCTAGTCTCTCATTGGTTCTCCCTATTCCTGTTCATCTTCCGCAGAAATTGCAAACTGGGCCAAACAGGAGGTTAAAGGCACTGACTCTCCAAGTCGGGAGAGTGTTAGTAAAGCGTCTGGAATGTTGCACCCGAGTACCAGGGGACGAAAACTGACACATATTGGAACACGTCTCCCGATCACACGGTTGATCATACTCTGGGTTCCACATGCATGTTTTAGCTGAAGGAAGAATACCTTAAACCTGGAGAGTTGAGACCCGTGGAATGGGTACCATGCAATATGACTTCAAAGGGTCTTCATTTGCTCACCGAACCTCTCCAATCCTATCACTGCTGCGTTTATGCCCCTGTACACACACTTGATTCTCTTTCAGAGACATAGCAATCCATAGGTTTTAAGATACTTCCCAGTCAGGTACACTCTTAGGCATTTAATATGGGGTGTTGAGTCCATTTCGTTGAGCAAGGAGTAGCTCTTGTCTATTCCATATTTGGCTTAAGGAACTTTATCTGTGCTCATTTCAATCTCTGGTTTTATGCAGCACCCCAACTCACCTTTCCCCTTAAGCAAGCATAAGTTGGGTTTCTAAATTTGAGACCCTGTTCTGTTTTGTAATTCAGTTCCTGTGTCGCCAAGGTTACATTCCGTGTATTAGTGATATCTTATGATGTTTCTTTTCCTGTGTGACTTATTTCAGTTAGAATCATCGTACCTGAATCCACTCATTATGCTGCTACGGGCCTGATGACATAGATTTCATTGCTGAGTGATACTGCATTGTACGTAAGTACCACAACTTCTTTATCCATTTTTCACTTTCTGCGATATTGAACTTGTACCGTAAACCAGGTTCTTGTAAACAGAGCCGTCCCAACGTTTGGGGTGGCTGTGTCTTTTTGATTTTAATTTCCCTAAGCTATAGGACCATAAGTGGAAGTGCCCTAGGCTCTGTTGCTTTGTTTTTTAGATGTTTCAGGAAACACCATACACTTCTCCCGAGTGGCTGTTGGCAATTGACATCCCGCCCATCAGCATAACAAGGCTCCCAGTTCTCCATGGCCTGTCCTGCCTTTCTGGATTTTACACTTTTTTCAGATGGCCCTTTTGACCGGGGGGAAGTGAGACTTCATTGTAGTGCAGATTTCCTTTGCAAGCTTGCTTGGTTGGCCAAAAAGGGCGTATGCGTTTTTTCCTGAATATATTCAGGAAAAAACGCATACGCCCTTTTTGGCCAAGTGCATCATTGTGGACGTTCTGCCTCTTTTCCTATGCTTTCAATGCAATTCCAGTCTACCTCCTGAAATCGGTTTCCTGCAATTCTGCCCCGCTTTCAAGTCCTCTTGGCAGCCTTACTTCAGTATATTTTTGGACGATAGCTGTCATTTATAACTCTGCAGGTTTGTGAATTACAGTGCCCCTGAGCTCCTTTCTTCAACTCGCTTTCTCGTGAGCTGGCCGCAACACCGCAGGATGGCTTCAGGCCCTAATCTGGTTCCGGCACGGCAAGCTGAGCCTTTGGTTAATTCCTCTTCCTGGTGGGAAATGAGAGTTAAATTTGCCCGTCCGGACACCTCCAGCTAGTCTGTCATGGGTTCTCCCTATTCCTGTTCATCTTCCGCAGAAATTGCAAACTGGGCCAAACAGGAGGTTAAAGGCACTGACTCTCCAAGTCGGGAGAGTGTTAGTAAAGCGTCTGGAATGTTGCACCCGAGTACCAGGGGACGAAAACTGACACACATTGGAACACGTCTCCCGATCACACGGTTGATCATACTCTGGGTTCCACATGCATGTTTTAGCTGAAGGAAGAATACCTTCAACCTGGAGAGTTGAGACCCGTGGAATGGGTACCATGCAATATGACTTCAAAGGGTCTTCATTTGCTCACCGAACCTCTCCAATCCTATCACTGCTGCGTTTATGCCCCTGTACACACACTTGATTCTCTTTCAGAGACATAGCAATCCATAGGTTTTAAGATACTTCCTAGTCAGGTACACTCTTAGGCATTTAATATGGGGTGTTGAGTCCATTTCGTTGAGCAAGGAGTAGCTCTTGTCTATTCCATATTTGGCTTAAGGAACTTTATCTGTGCTCATTTCAATCTCTGGTTTTATGCAGCACCCCAACTCACCTTTCCCCTTAAGCAAGCATAAGTTGGTTTTCTAAATTTGAGACCCTGTTCTGTTTTGTAATTCAGTTCCTGTGTCGCCAAGGTTACATTCTGTGTATTAGTGATATCTTATGATGTTTCTTTTCCTGTGTGACTTATTTCAGTTAGAATCATCATACCTGAATCCACTCATTATGCTGCTACGGGCCTGATGACATAGATTTCATTGCTGAGTGATACTGCATTGTACGTAAGTACCACAAATTCTTTATCCATTTTTCACTTTCTGCGATATTGAACGTGTACCGTAAACCAGGTTCTTGTAAACAGAGCCGTCCCAACCTTTGGGGTGGCTGTGTCTTTTTGATTTTAATTTCCCTAAGCTATAGGACCATAAGTGGAAGTGCCCTAGGCTCTGTTGCTTTGTTTTTTAGATGTTTCAGGAAACACCATACACTTCTCCCGAGTGGCTGTTGGCAATTTACATCCCGCCCATCAGCATAACAAGGCTCCCAGTTCTCCATGGCCTGTCCTGCCTTTCTGGATTTTACACTTTTTTCAGATGGCCCTTTTGACCGGGGGGAAGTGAGACTTCATTGTAGTGCAGATTTCCTTTGCAAGCTTGCTTGGTTGGCCAAAAAGGGCGTATGCGTTTTTTCCTGAATATATTCAGGAAAAAACGCATACGCCCTTTTTGGCCAAGTGCATCATTGTGGACGTTCTGCCTCTTTTCCTATGCTTTCAATGCAATTCCAGTCTACCTCCTGAAATCGGTTTCCTGCAATTCTGCCCCGCTTTCAAGTCCTCTTGGCAGCCTTACTTCAGTATATTTTTGGACGATAGCTGTCATTTATAACTCTGCAGGTTTGTGAATTACAGTGCCCCTGAGCTCCTTTCTTCAACTCGCTTTCTCGTGAGCTGGCCGCAACACCGCAGGATGGCTTCAGGCCCTAATCTGGTTCCGGCACGGCACGCTGAGCCTTTGGTTAATTCCTCTTCCTGGTGGGAAATGAGAGTTAAATTTGCCCGTCCAGACACCTCCAGCTAGTCTGTCATTGGTTCTCCCTATTCCTGTTCATCTTCCGCAGAAATTGCAAACTGGGCCAAACAGGAGGTTAAAGGCACTGACTCTCCAAGTCGGGAGAGTGTTAGTAAAGCGTCTGGAATGTTGCACCCGAGTACCAGGGGACGAAAACTGACACATATTGGAACACGTCTCCCGATCACACGGTTGATCATACTCTGGGTTCCACATGCATGTTTTAGCTGAAGGAAGAATACCTTCAACCTGGAGAGTTGAGACCCGTGGAATGGGTACCATGCAATATGACTTCAAAGGGTCTTCATTTGCTCACCGAACCTCTCCAATCCTATCACTGCTGCGTTTATGCCCCTGTACACACACTTGATTCTCTTTCAGAGACATAGCAATCCATAGGTTTTAAGATACTTCCTAGTCAGGTACACTCTTAGGCATTTAATATGGGGTGTTGAGTCCATTTCGTTGAGCAAGGAGTAGCTCTTGTCTATTCCATATTTGGCTTAAGGAACTTTATCTGTGCTCATTTCAATCTCTGGTTTTATGCAGCACCCCAACTCACCTTTCCCCTTAAGCAAGCATAAGTTGGTTTTCTAAATTTGAGACCCTGTTCTGTTTTGTAATTCAGTTCCTGTGTCGCCAAGGTTACATTCCGTGTATTAGTGATATCTTATGATGTTTCTTTTCCTGTGTGACTTATTTCAGTTAGAATCATCGTACCTGAATCCACTCATTATGCTGCTACGGGCCTGATGACATAGATTTCATTGCTGAGTGATACTGCATTGTACGTAAGTACCACAACTTCTTTATCCATTTTTCACTTTCTGCGATATTGAACTTGTACCGTAAACCAGGTTCTTGTAAACAGAGCCGTCCCAACCTTTGGGGTGGCTGTGTCTTTTTGATTTTAATTTCCCTAAGCTATAGGACCATAAGTGGAAGTGCCCTAGGCTCTGTTGCTTTGTTTTTTAGATGTTTCAGGAAACACCATACACTTCTCCCGAGTGGCTGTTGGCAATTTACATCCCGCCCATCAGCATAACAAGGCTCCCAGTTCTCCATGGCCTGTCCTGCCTTTCTGGATTTTACACTTTTTTCAGATGGCCCTTTTGACCGGGGGGAAGTGAGACTTCATTGTAGTGTAGATTTCCTTTGCAAGCTTGCTTGGTTGGCCAAAAAGGGCGTATGCGTTTTTTCCTGAATATATTCAGGAAAAAACGCATACGCCCTTTTTGGCCAAGTGCATCATTGTGGACGTTCTGCCTCTTTTCCTATGCTTTCAATGCAATTCCAGTCTACCTCCTGAAATCGGTTTCCTGCAATTCTGCCCCGCTTTCAAGTCCTCTTGGCAGCCTTACTTCAGTATATTTTTGGACGATAGCTGTCATTTATAACTCTGCAGGTTTGTGAATTACAGTGCCCCTGAGCTCCTTTCTTCAACTCGCTTTCTCGTGAGCTGGCCGCAACACCGCAGGATGGCTTCAGGCCCTAATCTGGTTCCGGCACGGCACGCTGAGCCTTTGGTTAATTCCTCTTCCTGGTGGGAAATGAGAGTTAAATTTGCCCGTCCAGACACCTCCAGCTAGTCTGTCATTGGTTCTCCCTATTCCTGTTCATCTTCCGCAGAAATTGCAAACTGGGCCAAACAGGAGGTTAAAGGCACTGACTCTCCAAGTCGGGAGAGTGTTAGTAAAGCGTCTGGAATGTTGCACCCGAGTACCAGGGGACGAAAACTGACACATATTGGAACACGTCTCCCGATCACATGGTTGATCATACTCTGGGTTCCACATGCATGTTTTAGCTGAAGGAAGAATACCTTCAACCTGGAGAGTTGAGACCCGTGGAATGGGTACCATGCAATATGACTTCAAAGGGTCTTCATTTGCTCACCGAACCTCTCCTATCCTATCACTGCTGCGTTTATGCCCCTGTACACACACTTGATTCTCTTTCAGAGACATAGCAATCCATAGGTTTTAAGATACTTCCTAGTCAGGTACACTCTTAGGCATTTAATATGGGGTGTTGAGTCCATTTCGTTGAGCAAGGAGTAGCTCTTGTCTATTCCATATTTGGCTTAAGGAACTTTATCTGTGCTCATTTCAATCTCTGGTTTTATGCAGCACCCCAACTCACCTTTCCCCTTAAGCAAGCATAAGTTGGGTTTCTAAATTTGAGACCCTGTTCTGTTTTGTAATTCAGTTCCTGTGTCGCCAAGTTTACATTCCGTGTATTAGTGATATCTTATGATGTTTCTTTTCCTGTGTGACTTATTTCAGTTAGAATCATCGTACCTGAATCCACTCATTATGCTGCTACGGGCCTGATGACATAGATTTCATTGCTGAGTGATACTGCATTGTACGTAAGTACCACAACTTCTTTATCCATTTTTCACTTTCTGCGATATTGAACTTGTACCGTAAACCAGGTTCTTGTAAACAGAGCCGTCCCAAACTTTGGGGTGGCTGTGTCTTTTGATTTTAATTTCCCTAAGCTATAGGACCATAAGTGGAAGTGCCCTAGGCTCTGTTGCTTTGTTTTTTAGATGTTTCAGGAAACACCATACACTGCTCCCGAGTGGCTGTTGGCAATTTACATCCCGCCCATCAACATAACAAGGCTCCCAGTTCTCCATGGCCTGTCCTGCCTTTCTGGATTTTACACTTTTTTCAGATGGCCCTTTTGACCGGGGGGAAGTGAGACTTCATTGTAGTGCAGATTTCCTTTGCAACCTTGCTTGGTTGGCCAAAAAGGGCGTATGCGTTTTTTCCTGAATATATTCAGGAAAAAACGCATACACCCTTTTTGGCCAAGTGCATCATTGTGGACGTTCTGCCTCTTTTCCTATGCTTTCAATGCAATTCCAGTCTACCTCCTGAAATCAGTTTCCTGCAATTCTGCCCCGCTTTCAAGTCCTCTTGGCAGCCTTACTTCAGTATATTTTTGGACGATAGCTGTCATTTATAACTCTGCAGGTTTGTGAATTACAGTGCCCCTGAGCTCCTTTCTTCAACTCGCTTTCTCGTGAGCTGGCCGCAACACCGCAGGATGGCTTCAGGCCCTAATCTGGTTCTGGCACGGCACGCTGAGCCTTTGGTTAATTCCTCTTCCTGGTGGGAAATGAGAGTTAAATTTGCCCGTCCAGACACCTACAGCTAGTCTGTCATGGGTTCTCCCTATTCCTGTTCATCTTCCGCAGAAATTGCAAACTGGGCCAAACAGGAGGTTAAAGGCACTGACTCTCCAAGTCGGGAGAGTGTTAGTAAAGCGTCTGGAATGTTGCACCCGAGTACCAGGGGACGAAAACTGACACACATTGGAACACGTCTCCCGATCACACGGTTGATCATACTCTGGGTTCCACATGCATGTTTTAGCTGAAGGAAGAATACCTTAAACCTGGAGAGTTGAGACCCGTGGAATGGGTACCATGCAATATGACTTCAAAGGGTCTTCATTTGCTCACCGAACCTCTCCAATCCTATCACTGCTGCATTTATGCCCCTGTACACACACTTGATTCTCTTTCAGAGACATAGCAATCCATAGGTTTTAAGATACTTCCTAGTCAGGTACACTCTTAGGCATTTAATATGGGGTGTTGAGTCCATTTCGTTGAGCAAGGAGTAGCTCTTGTCTATTCCATATTTGGCTTAAGGAACTTTATCTGTGCTCATTTCAATCTCTGGTTTTATGCAGCACCCCATCTCACCTTTCCCCTTAAGCAAGCATAAGTTGGTTTTCTAAATTTGAGACCCTGTTCTGTTTTGTAATTCAGTTCCTGTTTAGCCACGTTTACATTCCGTGTATTAGTGATATCTTATGATGTTTCTTTTTCTGTGTGACTTATTTCAGTTAGAATCATCGTACCTGAATCCACTCATTATGCTGCTACGGGCCTGATGACATAGATTTTATTGCTGAGTGATACTGCATTGTACGTAAGTACCACAACTTCTTTATCCATTTTTCACTTTCTGCGATATTGAACTTGTACCGTAAACCAGGTTCTTGTAAACAGAGCCGTCCCAACCTTTGGGGTGGCTGTGTCTTTTTGATTTTAATTTCCCTAAGCTATAGGACCATAAGTGGAAGTGCCCTAGGCTCTGTTGCTTTGTTTTTTAGATGTTTCAGGAAACACCATACACTTCTCCCGAGTGGCTGTTGGCAATTGACATCCCGCCCATCAGCATAACAAGGCTCCCAGTTCTCCATGGCCTGTCCTGCCTTTCTGGATTTTACACTTTTTTCAGATGGCCCTTTTGACTGGGGGGAAGTGAGACTTCATTGTAGTGCAGATTTCCTTTGCAAGCTTGCTTGGTTGGCCAAAAAGGGCGTATGCGTTTTTTCCTGAATATATTCAGGAAAAAACGCATACGCCCTTTTTGGCCAAGTGCATCATTGTGGACGTTCTGCCTCTTTTCCTATGCTTTCAATGCAATTCCAGTCTACCTCCTGAAATCGGTTTCCTGCAATTCTGCCCCGCTTTCAAGTCCTCTTGGCAGCCTTACTTCAGTATATTTTTGGACGATAGCTGTCATTTATAACTCTGCAGGTTTGTGAATTACAGTGCCCCTGAGCTCCTTTCTTCAACTCGCTTTCTCGTGAGCTGGCCGCAACACCGCAGGATGGCTTCAGGCCCTAATCTGGTTCCGGCACGGCACGCTGAGCCTTTGGTTAATTCCTCTTCCTGGTGGGAAATGAGAGTTAAATTTGCCCGTCCAGACACCTCCAGCTAGTCTCTCATTGGTTCTCCCTATTCCTGTTCATCTTCCGCAGAAATTGCAAACTGGGCCAAACAGGAGGTTAAAGGCACTGACTCTCCAAGTCGGGAGAGTGTTAGTAAAGCGTCTGGAATGTTGCACCCGAGTACCAGGGGACGAAAACTGACACATATTGGAACACATCTCCCGATCACACGGTTGATCATACTCTGGGTTCCACATGCATGTTTTAGCTGAAGGAAGAATACCTTAAACCTGGAGAGTTGAGACCCGTGGAATGGGTACCATGCAATATGACTTCAAAGGGTCTTCATTTGCTCACCGAACCTCTCCAATCCTATCACTGCTGCGTTTATGCCCCTGTACACACACTTGATTCTCTTTCAGAGACATAGCAATCCATAGGTTTTAAGATACTTCCTAGTCAGGTACACTCTTAGGCGTTTAATATGGGGTGTTGAGTCCATTTCGTTGAGCAAGGAGTAGCTCTTGTCTATTCCATATTTGGCTTAAGGAACTTTATCTGTGCTCATTTCAATCTCTGGTTTTATGCAGCACCCCAACTCACCTTTCCCCTTAAGCAAGCATAAGTTGGTTTTCTAAATTTGAGACCCTGTTCTGTTTTGTAATTCAGTTCCTGTGTAGCCAAGTTTACATTCCGTGTATTAGTGATATCTTATGATGTTTCTTTTTCTGTGTGACTTATTTCAGTTAGAATCATCATACCTGAATCCACTCATTATGCTGCTACGGGCATGATGACATAGATTTCATTGCTGAGTGATATTGCATTGTACGTAAGTACCACAACTTCTTTATCCATTTTTCACTTTCTGCGATATTGAACTTGTACCGTAAACCAGGTTCTTGTAAACAGAGCCGTCCCAACCTTTGGGGTGGCTGTGTCTTTTTGATTTTAATTTCCCTAAGCTATAGGACCATAAGTGGAAGTGCCCTAGGCTCTGTTGCTTTGTTTTTTAGATGTTTCAGGAAACACCATACACTTCTTCCGAGTCGCTGTTGGCAATTGACATCCCGCCCATCAGCATAACAAGGCTCCCAGCTCTCCATGGCCTGTCCTGCCTTTCTGGAGTTTACACTTTTTTCAGATGGCCCTTTTGACCGGGGGGAAGTGAGACTTCATTGTAGTGCAGATTTCCTTTGCAAGCTTGCTTGGTTGGCCAAAAAGGGCGTATGCGTTTTTTCCTGAATATATTCAGGAAAAAACGCATACGCCCTTTTTGGCCAAGTGCATCATTGTGGACGTTCTGCCTCTTTTCCTATGCTTTCAATGCAATTCCAGTCTACCTCCTGAAATCGGTTTCCTGCAATTCTGCCCCGCTTTCAAGTCCTCTTGGCAGCCTTACTTCAGTATATTTTTGGACGATAGCTGTCATTTATAACTCTGCAGGTTTGTGAATTACAGTGCCCCTGAGCTCCTTTCTTCAACTCGCTTTCTCGTGAGCTGGCCGCAACACCGCAGGATGGCTTCAGGCCCTAATCTGGTTCCGGCACGGCACGCTGAGCCTTTGGTTAATTCCTCTTCCTGGTGGGAAATGAGAGTTAAATTTGCCCGTCCAGACACCTCCAGCTAGTCTGTCATTGGTTCTCCCTATTCCTGTTCATCTTCCGCAGAAATTGCAAACTGGGCCAAACAGGAGGTTAAAGGCACTGACTCTCCAAGTCGGGAGAGTGTTAGTAAAGCGTCTGGAATGTTGCACCCGAGTACCAGGGGACGAAAACTGACACATATTGGAACACGTCTCCCGATCACACGGTTGATCATACTCTGGGTTCCACATGCATGTTTTAGCTGAAGGAAGAATACCTTAAACCTGGAGAGTTGAGACCCGTGGAATGGGTACCATGCAATATGACTTCAAAGGGTCTTCATTTGCTCACCAAACTTCTCCAATCCTATCACTGCTGCGTTTATGCCCCTGTACACATGCTTGATTCTCTTTCGGAGACATAGCAATCCATAGGTTTTAAGATACTTCCTAGTCAGGTACACTCTTAGGCATTTTATATGGGGTGTTGAGTCCATTTCGTTGAGCAAGGAGTAGCTCTTGTCCTTTCCATATTTGGCTTAAGGAACTTTATCTGTGCTCATTTCAATCTCTGGTTTTATGCAGCACCCCAACTCACCTTTCCCCTTAAGCAAGCATAAGTTGTGTTTCTAAATTTGAAACCCTGTTCTGTTTTGTAATTCAGTTCCTGTGTAGCCAAGTTTACATTCCGTGTATTAGTGATATCTTATGATGTTTCTTTTTCTTTGTTACTTATTTCAGTTAGAATCATCATACCTGAATCCACTCATTATGCTGCTATGGGCCTGATGACATAGATTTCATTGCTGAGTGATACTGCATTGTACGTAAGTACCACAACTTCTTTATCCATTTTTCACTTTCTGCGATATTGAACTTGTACCGTAAACCAGGTTCTTGTAAACAGAGCCGTCCCAACCTTTGGGGTGGCTGTGTCTTTTTTATTTTAATTTCCCTAAGCTATAGGACCATAAGTGGAAGTGCCCTAGGCTCTGTTGCTTTGATTTTTAGATGTTTCAGGAAACACCATACACTTCTCCCGAGTGGCTGTTGGCAATTTACATCCCGCCCATCAGCATAACAAGGCTCCCAGTTCTCCATGGCCTGTCCTGCCTTTCTGGATTTTACACTTTTTTCAGATGGCCCTTTTGACCAGGGGGAAGTGAGACTTCATTGTAGTGCATATTTCCTTTGCAAGCTTGCTTGGTTGGCCAAAAAGGGCATATGCGATTTTTCCTGAATATATTCAGGAAAAAACGCATACGCCCTTTTTGGCCAAGTGCATCATTGTGGACGTTCTGCCTCTTTTCCTATGCTTTCAATGCAATTCCAGTCTACCTCCTGAAATCAGTTTCCTGCAATTCTGCCCCGCTTTCAAGTCCTCTTGGCAGCCTTACTTCAGTATATTTTTGGACGATAGCTGTCATTTATAACTCTGCAGGTTTGTGAATTACAGTGCCCCTGAGCTCCTTTCTTCAACTCGCTTTCTTGTGAGCTGGCCTCAACACCGCAGGATGGCTTCAGGCCCTAATCTGGTTCCGGCACGGCACGCTGAGCCTTTGGTTAATTCCTCTTCCTGGTGGGAAATGAGAGTTAAATTTGCCCGTCCAGACACCTCCAGCTAGTCTGTCATTGGTTCTCCCTATTCCTGTTCATCTTCCGCAGAAATTGCAAACTGCGCCAAACAGGAGGTTAAAGGCACTGACTCTCCAAGTCGGGAGAGTGTTAGTAAAGCGTCTGGAATGTTGCACCCGAGTACCAGGGGACGAAAACTGACACATATTGGAACACGTCTCCCGATCACACGGTTGATCATACTCTGGGTTCCACATGCATGTTTTAGCTGAAGGAAGAATACCTTCAACCTGGAGAGTTGAGACCCGTGGAATGGGTACCATGCAATATGACTTCAAAGGGTCTTCATTTGCTCACCGAACCTCTCCAATCCTATCACTGCTGCGTTTATGCCCCTGTACACATGCTTGATTCTCTTTCGGAGACATAGCAGTCCATAGGTTTTAAGATACTTCCTAGTCAGGTACATACTTAGGCGTTTAATATGGGGTGTTGAGTCCATTTCGTTGAGCAAGGAGTAGATCTTGTCTATTCCATATTTGGCTTAAGGAACTTTATCTGTGCTCATTTCAATCTCTGGTTTTATGCAGCACCCCAACTCACCTTTCCCCTTAAGCAAGCATAAGTTGGTTTTCTAAATTTGAGACCCTGTTCTGTTTTGGAATTCAGTTCCTGTGTAGCCAAGTTTACATTCCGTGTAGTAGTGATAACTTATGATGTTTCTTTTTCTGTGTGACTTATTTCAGTTAGAATCATCGTACCTGAATCCACTCATTATGCTGCTACGGACCTGATGACATAGATTTCATTGCTGAGTGATACTGCATTGTACGTAAGTACCACAACTTCTTTATCCATTTTTCACTTTCTGTGATATTGAACTTGTACCGTAAACCAGGTTCTTGTAAACAGAGCCGTCCCAACCTTTGGGGTGGCTGTGTCTTTTGATTTTAATTTCCCTAAGCTATAGGACCATAAGTGGAAGTGCCCTAGGCTCTGTTGCTTTGTTTTTTAGATGTTTCAGGAAACACCATACAGTTCTCCCGAGTGGCTGTTGGCAATTTACATCCCGCCCATCAGCATAACAAGGCTCCCAGTTCTCCATGGCCTGTCCTGCCTTTCTGCATTTTACACTTTTTTCAGATGGCCCTTTTGACCGGGGGGAAGTGAGACTTCATTGTAGTGCAGATTTCCTTTGCAAGCTTGCTTGGTTGGCCAAAAAGGGCGTATGCGTTTTTTCCTGAATATATTCAGGAAAAAACACATACGCCCTTTTTGGGCAAGTCAGGTTTTTGAATTGCAGTGGCCCTTAGCTCCATTTTTCAGCTCTTAGTTTTGTGATCTTGCCCCATAACCACAGGATTCCTTGAAGCCCTATTCTTCTTCTGGGGCACCTTGCTGTGCCTTTGGTTCATTCTTCTTACTGATGTGAAATTAGAGTGACATGTGCCCATTGAAACCGCTACAGCTAGTTTCTCACTGGTTCCCCCTATTCCCATTCATCCTCCGCACTAACTGAAGACTGTGCGATACCAGAACTTAAAGGCATTGACTCTCCATGTGGGGATGTTGTTAGTAAAGCGGCTGGAATGTCGATCCGGAGCCCCAGGAGAGGAAAAATGTGGTGCGTTTTAGAAACCTTTCCCGATCATATGGTATACCAGTCACTGGGTTTCCCAAGCATGGTTTAGCTGTAGGAAGATTCCCTTCAACCTGGAGTGTTGGGACCCTTGGAATGAGTAGCATGAAGTATTGCATTAAACTTTCGGCAGTTGCTCACCGAAGCTCACCAATCCTCTCAGCCCCAAGTGTCCAGCCTTATGTCTTATCCAGCTGTGGGTTTATATGTGGTCAATCCAGGTTGCATCACAGCCCCTGAGCGAATTTTGTAAGAATTTTTCTCTCTTTCATTGTTTCTGCGTTTTGTTTTTAAAATTTATTTCTATAATGGGGTTTAGCTCATTTTCACTGCTGTGTTTGTGCCGCTCTGCACACACTTGATTCCCTTATGGAGATATATCAATACATGGGTTTTAAGATTCTTATTACTCAGATATATTTCTCTGCGGTGTATAGGGTGTGTTGAGGCCAGTTCATTGAGCAAGGTGTAGATCTTGTCTAATACCTATTTGGTTTCTTGAACGGTATCTGTGCTAATTTCAAACTCTGGTTTTATGCATCACCCCACCTCTCCTTTCCCCTTAAGCTGACATAAGTGTGTTTTCTAAATGTGAGACACTGTTCTGTTCTGTAATTCATTTCTTGTGCAGCCATATTTACCCTCCCTCTATAAGTGATATGATATGTTTCTTTTTCTGTTTGACTTATTTCAAGTAGTATTATCGGACCTAAATCCACTCTTTATCCTTCTACTAGCCTTATTACATTGATTTCATGGTGAAGAGATATTCCATTGTACATAAGTACCACATCTTCTTTATCCATTGTTCTCTTTCCTGGGATATTTAAGGTGTACTGAAGTTGAGGTTCTTGTAAACAGAGTAGCCCTAAACTGTGGTGTGCTTGTGTCTTGTTGATTTTTAGACTTCCCTAGATATACTCCCATGATTGGAAGTGTCCTATGCTCTGTAGCTCTGTTTTTAGATGATTTAGGAACCACCATACACTTCTCCAGAGTGGCTCTCGGCAGTTCACACACTGCCCATCAGCGTATAAAGGCTCCCTGTTCTCCATGGCCTGTCCTGCATTTCTGGTTTTTACAATTTTTTAGGATGGCCCTTTTGACCGGTGGGAAATGAGACTTCTTTGTTGTGCACATTTGCATTGCTTGCTTGCTTCGTTGCCCATAAAGTGCGTATGCGTTTTTTCCTGGATATAATCAGGAAAAATCGCATACGCCCTTTTGGGCCAACTGCATCATTGTCGAAATTCTGCCGCTTTTCATGTGCGTTAAAGACGAGTCCAATCTATCTCTTGAAATCTGTTTCTTGCAATTCTGTCTTGCATTCAGATCCTCTTCTTTGCCTTACCTCAACATATTTTTGGACGTTAGTTTTCATTTATAACTCTGCAGGTTTGTGAATTGCAGTGACCCTGAGCTCCATGTTTTAAGTTGCTCTTTTGTGAGCTGGCCTCAAACGCGCAGGATTGCTTCAGGCCCTATTTTGGCTCCGGCGAGGCAGGCTGAGCCTTTTTTTAATTCTTATTCTTAATGGGAAATTAGAGTGATATGTGCCCGTCCAAACCCCTACAACTCTTCTCTCATTGGTTCCCCCTCTTCCCGTTCATCCTCCTCACAATTTGCAAAATGTGTGAAACAGAAGTTTAAATGTGCTGATTCTCCAAGTGGGGAGCTTCTAAGTAACGTGGCTGGAATGGTGAACAGGAGCACCAGGAGAGGATAAATGAGGTGCATCACATGGTGTACAGTCCTCTGGGTTTTCCATGCATGTTTTAGCTGTAGGAAGATCCCTTGAACCTGCAGATTTGGGACCCATTGAATGGGTACCAGGTAGTATTACTTTAAAGGGTGTGCATTTCCTCACCCAACCTCACATTTCTCTTAGCGCAAACAGTTTCCAGCCTTATGTCTCATCCTGCTGTGGGTCTAGATGTGTTCAATCCATGTTGCATCACCGTCCCTGAGGAAAAGTTGTAAGAGGTTTTCTCTGTCTCTCTGTCGTTTATTTTTTTCAATTTATTACTATATTGGTTACAGCTGATTTTCAAAGCTCTGTTTCTTGCTGCTGTACATCCACTTGATTCACGTACAGAGAGACATCAATAAATTCTTTTTCAGATTCTTACCAGTCGTATATATTCTTTTCCGGTGACTTGAGTGTGCTGAGTGCAGTTCTTTTAGCTACCGTGTAGGCCTTGTTGATTATCAGTTTGGTATTTGGAATGGTATCTTTGCTAATTTCAACCTCCTGGATGATGCCTCACCCCTCCCCACCTTTCCCGTTTAGCAGCCTTATGCGTGTTTTCTACATATTTGACTATGTTTTTGTTTTGTAATTTATTTCATGTGTAGCCATTTTGGATTCCACCTTTAAGTGATATCTTATGATATGTGTCTTCTTCTTTTTGAATTCTGTCACTTAGAATGATCATACGTAACTCCTCCGGAGTTGTTACAGCTGGCCATATTTCATTGATTTCCAGGCTGAATAATATTCCACTCTACCTAAGTACCACATCTCTATCCATTTTTTCCCTCCAGAGACATTTAAGTTATATCCTAGTCGAGGATCTTTTAAACAGAGAGGGGGTAAACATTGGGGTGCCTGTGTCCTCTCGAGTTTTGTTTTTCCCAAGATATACGCCCATGAGTGCAAGTGCCCTATGCTCTGTAGCTCATTGTTTAGATGCTTTAGTAAACACAATACACTTCTCCAGAATGGCCGTTGGCAATATACATTTCCACTATAAGTCTCACAGGGCTCCCTCTTCTCCTTGCCCTGTCCTGCATTTCTGTTGTTTACGCTTTATGAGGATGGCTCTTCTGACTGATGCAAAGTGATGTCTTTTGTAGTATTGACTTCCAGTGCCCACCTGTTTGGGTGGCTAAAAAGGTGTACGCTCTTTTCTTGAATATATACACAAAAAAACGCATACACCCTTTTTGGCCAACTGCAATGTTGGCAATGTTCAGCTCCTTTTCTTGTGCTTAACGACGAGTCCTTTCTACCTCCTCAAATCCCTTTCCTGCCATTCTCCCTTGCTTACAAGTCCTTTTCTCTGACTTTCCTCAAGACATTTTTCAGTGATGGATATTTTCAACTCTGCAGTTTTGTGAATTTTACTGCCCCTGAGTTCTATTGTTCAACTTGTGTTTATGGGAACTGGCCACAAAGCAGCGGGATTTCCTCAAGCCCTATACTGTTTCCATGGGCAACCCTAGCCTTTGGTCAATTCGTCTTCCTGATTGGAAATTAGAGTGACATGTGCCTGTCTGAACACGTAGGACTTGTCTCTCATTGTTCCTCATCCTTCCGCTTCATCCTCTGGACAAATTCCAAACTGTACGCAACAGGATGTTGACAGTGCTGACATCTCCAAGTGGGGAGACTGTTAGTAAAGACGCTGGAGGGGTGAACCCGAGCACCAGGAGATGAGGAGGTGAGATGCCTTTTCCAAACTCTTCCCGATCAGACGGTATACCATCCTCTGGGTGTGACAGACATGTTTTAGCAGTAGGAAGAGTCCCATTCATGTAAGGAGAACACCAGGGCTTTTTCAAAATCAGTGTCTCCCCGAAACCCAAACTGGGGAATTTTTTAAGCTACGGCTACACATATGTTCATTAAGGGCCTTGGGAAGTAGGCAGAGTCCAAACTTTAGATGATTGAAGTCTTCAGGGTCAGAAGCACTCACCACCAGCTTCCCTTAGGTTACACTTTAACTGTCATTGATAGATGATGTCAATAAAAATATCTATTCTTTTTCAGATTATTTCCCCTTATAGGTTATTGCAAAATGTTGAGTGTAGTTCCCTGTGCTATACAGTAGTTCCTTGTTGATGATCTATTTTATACATAGCAGTGTGTATGTGTTAATCCCAAACTGTTAATTTATCCCTCCTCCCACCTTTCCCCTTTGGTAATAATAAATTATAAGATTTTATACTTCTCAGAAATGGGGGAGCTGAAAGAGAGGTATCATTTTCAATGGAAAAGCATTTAAAACAAGATTGAAGGTTTAACCAAGATTATTAGATGTACATCCTTGGAAAGAAATCACTTCATTTCTCTAATATTGAGCTGACAAATAAGACAAACCTTTTCACTGAACTTGCTTATAATAAAGTGATGGAAATATCCAATGGAAGTGTTAGAAACATCTTATTTTACCCGAGCCTTATACACTGTTCTATGTTAACTACACTTTGGCTCACACATCTGTTCATTGAGGTTACAATAGTCTCAATTTCTGTTACTGATCCTCCAGAGTGGACCCCAACAAGTGTCCCCCTGCCCAGTGTCATTGGGGCCAACAGATCGAGACTGAGTTTGGTTCACAAGCAAAGGAAACTTTATATTTTGATCAGAGAATGGAGAGGTGAGAGCATGTACTACCCCGTGGGCTGTGGGCTGGGCTGCTGTGTAGAGATCCTGTCAGAGTCAGTGGGAGGGAGGGGGCGGAGCTCTCGAGGGCCGGGTTGGCTGTAGCTCAGGCTCTATATCGCGGAGTCTGCACTGGGCCCCAGGAGCTGAGGTGTCGACCCAGCCATTCTGCACTAGGAAATCTGGTCTGAAGTGCCGGGTGTGGAACCTCTGCATGCGGGACCCTAGGAGCACGTGAAATTAGACAAAGCACAAAGGATAAAAAAGGTTAGACTTGACTTTATTGCCCAGATTCTATTTTTATCTCCCAGGGATTTTTAATGGGCTTTGCTGGGGACAAACCCCCCCTCTGCCTTTTGTCCCGTTCCTCATTCTTGGAGTGCTGAGGGTGCAGACCCTTCTTCTGTAACTGCTGAGTGCTGAGTTGGGAGCCCTCATACCCTGGGGCGAGGGTCAGAGCTTCTCCCCAGCAGCCTCCAGGTGACGTTGATTGTCCCCAGGCCCCCTGCCTCCCTGCTCGTCCACCTGAGCACCAGCATTGGAAGTGTTATAGATTCTAATGACCTTTAAGGGTCCAGGAAAGAGATGTGCAGAGACGCTGTGGGGGCCGGTTTCACCCCGCCCCACATTTGTTCGGCCACCTTAGGCCGACCGTTTCTGCCAGCCTAGATGCTCTGACCAGTAGTCTGCGCTTTCTTCAATTAGGCCCCTGAATTAACGTACAAACAGCACCAGGTGTCAGAGCCCTGCCCGCTCAACTCCCAGACAGTCCAGGGTCAGTGGTGATCAAGGACCATGATGGCCACTGAGTCAACAGCCTTTTGAAGTAAACAAGAGTCCAGCCGGTCTTACTGGCCACCATCATCACGGTGTCTGTAGGCTTTTCTATGGTGACAGTGTGATATACGGTTCCCCCGCCAAGATTATTAGCTCCCCTCTGGGTGCAGTAAGTCCGGCAAGCAGTAGTCTACTCTTTTGGGACACACTCTTGTTGTTTTATGAGAGAAACTCCAGGTCAAGTGATGTTCACACGAGTCGTCATGGTGCCCTGTTGCCCCCGGTTATCTCTCTGGATGTTGGAGTTGGAGGGCCTCCTCACTCGAGGTCGGTGTGCCCACGGAGCGAACCCTGCAACTTCAGGGCATGGTTGGTGGTTAGGATCACCACGTGGGGTCCTTTTCCCTTAGGAGGGAGGTGGCCTTTTGGGCTGCTGATTTCCAGGGTTTTAGATACCGCCAGTATCTTGGCCAGATGTGGCAGTGGGCCAAGCCCCTTGGTGACCATAGTTTATCCTACCTGGATGGCATTCTTGCATTGTTCCATTTCAAGTGGTCCCAGGTTTTGCACTAATTCTCCAATGGCGATTCACCTTTCACCGGGAATGTAAAGGTCAAAGGGTTTAGCTAAATTAGGGAGTTCCAGGGCAAGGGTCTGAATTGACTGCTCTTTCCATTCTTGAAAGGCCACTTCTGGATTCTATTCAAAAGGATCATCATCTTTTCCTTTCAGTGTTTCATATAGAGGCCCAGCTAGTAGACTGTAGTTAGGGATCCAGAAGCAGCAAACCCTGGCCTCCCCAGGAACCCCTAAGCTGTCTTCTAGTTTTAGAAAGGGGTAAGGCTGAAAATGGTTTCTTCCCTTTCCTGGGATGGACTTCTCCAACCTTCTGTGAGAATGAAGCCCAGGCAGGTCACGGCAGTCTGTGATATTTGAGCTTTTTCTTGGACAACTTCTATCCTTTATTGGCTTGGTAGTTCAGAGGCCTCCTTAGTAGGGCTGGCGATCAGAATGTCGTCTGCATATTGAAGGAGGGTTTCCTTTTCCAGAGGTAGAACTTTTAGGTCTTTAGCTAAGCTTTCCCCAAAGATGGGGTGGGAATTTTTGCACCCTTGGGGCCAGACGGCCCGGAAGTATTGTTTTAGTTGTATGTTGAGTCCTGCCACTCACAAGCCAAAATTTCTTGTGACTCTGGGACTAATGGAATACAAAAGAAGGCATCATTGAAGACTAATACAGAATACCATGTCCTGGTGGTTGGTAGAATGACCAGCAGGGTGTAGGAATTAGGAGCAACTGGAGGTATATCCTCGGTGGCTTCACTGACTGTCCTGACATCCTTTACCAGGTCCCCAGCAGCCCATGGGGCTCTCGTGGTCAGACCAATCCCAGAATATGGAGCTCACCTGGGCAGGTACCCCACCCCCACCCCAGCCCACAGGGCTCTCGTGGTCAGGCCCCTCCCAGGATACAGAGCTACCCTTGCAGGTACCGTGGCAGGGCTGGGCACACAGGAACCGTGCACATAGCCCTCATTGCAGAGCACCCCCAGCTCACCTGTCGCTCAGAGCTGACACAGAGCACCTCAGAGCAGGACTTGAACTAACAAACAGCAGCTGCGACAGGTCTGTGACCCTGGGCATCACTCCGTGAGGCCTCCCTCCACCTGGTCTTCCAGAGACTTCCACTGCACCCGGGGCACCAGGCCTCTGTCTCCAACCACCACCCACCCCTCCTCTCCCTGACTCCTGGGTTCCTCTCATTAGGAGAGGGTTTTCTTGAAGTTGTCTCCCACTCATGGGCCAGATAAAATGATTAGAAAACAAGCCAAAGCTGCAGCCCCTTGTCTATCCTGACTCTCAGGAGCCCACACCTGTTCCTTGGACCTGGCCGGTTCAGCAAGTTCCATTTTCTGCAACTGTGAGCCCCTGAGGGGTGATGATTGGCTGACCTGGGCAGCCTTACCGTGCCGGCCAGCCCTCCCCAGGTGTGCCTGGGTTGAGATCACTATAAATACCACTCCAGGCAGCAAGAGCCCCTGCAGCCGTGCCTGACGCCATTTTCTCTGCCCTGTCAGCAGTCTCGGGGCTGGGCTGGTGGGAGGGAGTGAGAGGCCACGGCTTTGTGGGTGGCCCAGTGTGAGTGGGGCTCTGCTGGACTTTCTGCAGCAGTTGCCAGGCTGCCACCTGCTAAAGAAGAAGATGTGTCACCCATACCTGCTGCTGGAATTTCTCCCTGGGCAGAGGTGAGGAAGGAAAAAAGCAGTGGGGGCAGGGACAGGACGGGTATCTCAGGCAGGGAAATGGAAATCTTCCAGAAGAGCACCCAGGGCCAGGACCATCCTGGCTGGCCTGCAGGCACCAAGTCGGCCGGCATGCTGTCACTCGTGTGGCTCTATGGCCCTCCCTCTAGGCTTTCAAGTCCTTGTCTATATTCAGGTGTTTTACCTGGGATGGGTGGGAATAGTTCAGCAGCAACTGGCCTGGGGCTCAGCTCACGTTTACTCACAGATGCCTCGGCACGGTGCCCCAGCTTTGCAATGAGGACGCTTGTTGCGTGGGGGCTGCTGGCTGAATGGGAGACGATTCCCCACCACTGACCAACTTCAGAATTGTTTACAACTGGAGCAAGTGCCCTGATACGGTTTTCCTCTGTGGAACTGGTGGGTTCTGTGTTTTTTTTCTCTTTTTCGTTTTGGGTTCAAGGTAGATTTTATTCCTCTTTTTTGTATTTACAGATATAAGCATGGAAATAATTTATTCATATAAATACATGTATGTGAAGGGAATAATTGTTTTTTCTATTTTTAAATTTTATTTCTTTTTAATTTTGAATTTTATTTTATATTTTTATACAGCAGGTTCTTATTGGTTATCTATTTTATACATATAAATGTATACATGCCAATCCCAGTCTCTCAACTCCTCCCACCACCCCCCCCAACAGCTTTCCCCCCTTGTTGTCCATACGTTTGTTGTCTACATCTGTTGCTCTATTTATGCCTTGCAAAATGGTTAATCTGTACAGGTTTTCTAGGTTCCACATATATGCATGAATATACAAGATTTGTTTTTCTCTTTCTGACTTACTTCACTCTGTATGACAGTCTCTAGATGCATCGACGTCTCTACAAATGACCCAATTTCATTCCTTTACATGGCTTAGTAATATTCCATTTTATATATGTACCACGGCTTTATGCATTCGTCTGTCTGTGGGCATTTAGGTTGCTTCCATTATCTCGATATTGTAAATAGTGATGCAATGAACATTACGGTGAATGTCTCTTTTTGATTTATGGTTTTGTCTGGGTATATGTCCAGTACTGGGATTGCTGTATCATATGGTAATTCTATTGTTAGTTTCTTAAGAAATTCCATCTTGTTCTCCATAGTGACTGTATCAATTTATATTCCCAACAATAGTGGAAGAGGGTTCCTTTTCTCCACACCCTTTCCAGCATTTTTTGCTTGTAGATTTTCTATGATGCCTATTCTACCAGGTGTGAGGTGATACCTCATTGTTGAATCCATTTACTTGAGCAAGGGGTAGGTCTTGTCTATTCCATATTTGGCTTATGGAACGGTATCTGTGCTAATTTCAAACTCTGGTTTAATGCAGCACCCCAAATCACCTTCCACCTTAAGCAAGCATAAGTTAGTTTTCTAAACTTGAGACCCTGTTCTGTTTTGTAATTCAGTTCATGTGTAGCCAAGTTCACATTCCGTGTATTAGTGATACCTTATGATGTTTCTTTTTCTGTGTGACTTATTTCACTTAGAATCATCGTGCCTCAATCCACTCATTATGCTGGTACGGGCCTGGTGACATAGATTTCATTGCTGAGTGGTATTCTGTTGTAAATAAGTACCGCAACTTCTTTATCCATTATTTGCTCTCTGGGATATTTAACTTGTGCCGTAGAAGACATTCCAGTACAAAACAACCGTCCCAACTTTTGGGGTGGCTGTGTCTTTTTGATTTTAAATTAACTAAGCTATAGGACCATAAGTGGAAGTGCCCTAGGCTCTGTTGCTTTGTTTTTTAGATGTTTCAGGAAACACCATACACTTCTCCCGAGTGGCTGTTGGCAATTTACATCCCGCCCATCAGCATAACAAGGCTCCCAGTTCTCCATGGCCTGTCCTGCCTTTCTGGATTTTACACTTTTTTCAGATGGCCCTTTTGACCGGGGGGAAGTGAGACTTCATTGTAGTGCAGATTTCCTTTGCAAGCTTGCTTGGTTGGCCAAAAAGGGCGTATGCGTTTTTTCCTGAATATATTCAGGAAAAAACGCATACGCCCTTTTTGGCCAAGTGCATCATTGTGGACGTTCTGCCTCTTTTCCTATGCTTTCAATGCAATTCCAGTCTACCTCCTGAAATCGGTTTCCTGCAATTCTGCCCCGCTTTCAAGTCCTCTTGGCAGCCTTACTTCAGTATATTTTTGGACGATAGCTGTCATTTATAACTCTGCAGGTTTGTGAATTACAGTGCCCCTGAGCTCCTTTCTTCAACTCGCTTTCTCGTGAGCTGGCCGCAACACCGCAGGATGGCTTCAGGCCCTAATCTGGTTCTGGAGCAGCACGCTGAGCCTTTGGTTAATTCCTCTTCCTGGTGGGAAATGAGAGTTAAATTTACCCGTCCAGACACCTCCATCGAGTCTGTCATTGGTTCTCCCTATTCCTGTTCATCTTCCGCAGAAATTGCAAACTGGGCCAAACAGGAGGTTAAAGGCACTGACTCTCCAAGTCGGGAGTGTGTTAGTAAAGCGTCTGGAATGTTGCACCCGAGTACCAGGGGACGAAAACTGAGACATATTTGAACACGTCCCCCGATCACACGGTTGATCATACTCTGGGTTCCACATGCATGTTTTAGCTGAAGGAAGAATACCTTAAACCTGGAGAGTTGAGACCCGTGGAATGGGTACCATGCAATATGACTTCAAAGGGTCTTCATTTGCTCACCGAACCTCTCCAGTCCTATCACTGCTACGTTTATGCCTCTGTACACACGCTTGATTCTCTTTCGGAGACATAGCAATCCATAGGTTTTAAGATACTTCCTAGTCAGATACACTCTTAGGCATTTAATATGGGGTGTTGAGTCCATTTCATTGAGCAAGGAGTAGCTCTTGTCTATTCCATATTTGGCTTAAGGAACTTTATCTGTGCTCATTTCAATCTCTGGTTTTATGCAGCACCCAAACTCACCTTTCCTCTTAAGCAAGCATAAGTTGGGTTTCTAAATTTGAGACCCTGTTCTGTTTTGTAATTCAGTTCCTATGTAGCCAAGGTTACATTCCGTGTATTAGTGATATCTTATGATGTTAGTTTTCCTGTGTGATTTATTTCAGTTAGAATCATCATACCTGAATCCACTCATTATGCTGCTACGGGCCTGATGACATAGATTTCATTGCTGAGTGATACTGCATTGTACGTAAGTAGCACAACTTCTTTATCCATTTCTCACTTTCTGCGATATTGAACTTGTACCGTAAACCAGGTTCTTGTAAACAGAGCCGTCCCAACCTTTGGGGTGGCTGTGTCTTTTTGCTTTTAATTTCCCTAAGCTATAGGACCATAAGTGGAAGTGCCCTAGGCTCTGTTGCTTTGATTTTTAGATGTTTCAGGAAACACCATACACTTCTCCCGAGTGGCTGTTGGCAATTTACATCCCGCCCATCAGCATAACAAGGCTCCCAGTTCTCCATGGCCTGTCCTGCCTTTCTGGATTTTACACTTTTTTCAGATGGCCCTTTTGACCGGGGGAAAGTGAGACTTCATTGTAGTGCAGATTTCCTTTGCAAGCTTGCTTGGTTGGCCAAAAAGGGCGTATGCGTTTTTTCCTGAATATATTCAGGAAAAAACGCATATGCCCTTTTTGGCCAAGTGCATCATTGTGGACGTTCTGCCTCTTTTCCTATGCTTTAAATGCAATTCCAGTCTACCTCCTGAAATCGGTTTCCTGCAATTCTGCCCCGCTTTCAAGTCCTCTTGGCAGCCTTACTTCAGTATATTTTTGGACGATAGCTGTCATTTATAACTCTGCAGGTTTGTGAATTACAGTGCCCCTGAGCTCCTTTCTTCAACTCGCTTTCTCGTGAGCTGGCCGCAACACCGCAGGATGGCTTAAGGCCCTAATCTGGTTCCGGCACGGCACGCTGAGCCTTTGGTTAATTCCTCTTCCTGGTGGGAAATGAGAGTTAAATTTGCCCGTCCAGACACCTCCAGCTAGTCTGTCATTGGTTCTCCCTATTCCTGTTCATCTTCCGCAGAAATTGCAAACTGGGCCAAACAGGAGGTTAAAGGCACTGACTCTCCAAGTCGGGAGAGTGTTAGTAAAGCGTCTGGAATGTTGCACCCGAGTACCAGGGGACGAAAACTGACACATATTGGAACACGTCTCCCGATCACACGGTTGATCATACTCTGGGTTCCACATGCATGTTTTAGCTGAAGGAAGAATACCTTAAACCTGGATTGTTGAGACCCGTGGAATGGGTACCATGCAATATGACTTCAAAGGGTCTTCATTTGCTCACCGAACCTCTCCAGTCCTATCACTGCTGCGTTTATGCCCCTGTACACACGCTAGATTCTCTTTCGGAGACATAGCAATCCATAGGTTTTAAGATACTTCCTAGTCAGGTACACTCTTAGGCGTTTAATATGGGGTGTTGAGTCCATTTCGTTGAGCAAGGAGTAGCTCTTGTCTATTCCATATTTGGCTTAAGGAACTTTATCTGTGCTCATTTCAATCTCTGGTTTTATGCAGCACCCCAACTCACCTTTCCCCTTAAGCAAGCATAAGTTGGGTTTCTAAATTTGAGACCCTGTTCTGTTTTGGAATTCAGTTCCTGTGTAGCCAAGGTTACATTCCGTGTATTAGTGATATCTTATGATGTTTCTTTTCCTGTGTGACTTATTTCAGTTAGAATCATCGTACCTGAATCCACTCATTATGCTGCTACGGGCCTGATGACATAGATTTCATTGCTGAGTGATACTGCATTGTACGTAAGTACCACAACTTCTTTATCCATTTTTCACTTTCTGCGATATTGAACTTGTACCGTAAACCAGGTTCTTGTAAACAGAGCCGTCCCAACCTTTGGGGTGGCTGTGTCTTTTTGATTTTAATTTCCCTAAGCTATAGGACCATAAGTGGAAGTGCCCTAGGCTCTGTTGCTTTGGTTTTTAGATGTTTCAGGAAACACCATACACTTCTCCCGAGTGGCTGTTGGCAATTTACATCCCGCCCATCAGCATAACAAGGCTCCCAGTTCTCCATGGCCTGTCCTGCCTTTCTGGATTTTACACTTTTTTCAGATGGCCCTTTTGACCGGGGGGAAGTGAGACTTCATTGTAGTGCAGATTTCCTTTGCAAGCTTGCTTGGTTGGCCAAAAAGGGCGTATGCGTTTTTTCCTGAATATATTCAGGAAAAAACGCATACGCCCTTTTTGGCCAAGTGCATCATTGTGGACGTTCTGCCTCTTTTCCTATGCTTTCAATGCAATTCCAGTCTACCTCCTGAAATCGGTTTCCTGCAATTCTGCCCCACTTTCAAGTCCTCTTGGCAGCCTTACTTCAGTATATTTTTGGACGATAGCTGTCATTTATAACTCTGCAGGTTTGTGAATTACAGTGCCCCTGAGCTCCTTTCTTCAACTGGCTTTCTCGTGAGCTGGCCGCAACACCGCAGGATGGCTTCAGGCCCTAATCTGGTTCCGGCACGGCACGCTGAGCCTTTGGTTAATTCCTCTTCCTGGTGCGAAATGAGAGTAAAATTTGCCCGTCCAGACACCTCCAGCTAGTCTCTCATTGTTTCTCCCTATTCCTGTTCATCTTCCGCAGAAATTGCAAACTGGGCCAAAGAGGAGGTTAAAGGCACTGACTCTCCAAGTCGGGAGAGTGTTAGTAAAGCGTCTGGAATGTTGCACCCGAGAACCAGGGGACGAAAACTCAGACATATTGGAACACGTCTCCCGATCACACGGTTGATCATACTCTGCGTTCCACGTGCATGTTTTAGCTGAAGGAAGAATACCTTAAACCTGGAGAGTTGAGACCCGTGGAATGGGTACCATGCAATATGACTTCAAAGGGTCTTCATTTGCTCACCGAACCTCTCCAATCCTATCACTGCTGCGTTTATGCCCCTGTACACACACTTGATTCTCTTTCGGAGACATAGCAATCCATAGGTTTTAAGATACTTCCTTGTCAGGTATATTCTTAGGTGTTTAACATGGGGTGTTGAGTCCATTTCCTTGAGCAAGGAGTAGCTCTTGTCTATTCCATATTTGGCTTAAGGAACTTTATCTGTGCTCATTTCAATCTCTGGTTTTATGCAGCACCCCAACTCACCTTTCCCCTTAAGCAAGCATAAGTTGGGTTTCTAAATTTGAGACCCTGTTCTGTTTTGCAATTCAGTTCCTGTGTAGCCAAGTTTACATTCCGTGTATTAGTGACATCTTATGATGTTTCTTTTTCTGTGTGACTTATTTCAGTTAGAATCATCATACCTGAATCCACTCATTATGCTGCTACGGGCCTGATGACATAGATTTCATTGCTGAGGGATACTGCATTGTACGTAAGTACCACAACTTCTTTATCCATTTTTCACTTTCTGCGATATTGAACTTGTACCGTAAACCAGGTTCTTGTAAACAGAGCCGTCCCAACATTTTGGGTGGCTGTGTCTTTTTGATTTTAATTTCCCTAAGCTATAGGACCATAAGTGGAAGTGCCCTAGGCTCTGTTGCTTTGTTTTTTAGATGTTTCAGGAAACACCATACACTTCTCCCGAGTGGCTGTTGGCAATTTACATACCGCCCATCAGCATAACAAGGCTCGCAGTTCTCCATGGCCTGTCCTGCCTTTCTGGATTTTACACTTTTTTCAGATGGCCCTTTTGACCGGGGGGAAGTGAGACTTCATTGTAGTGCAGATTTCCTTTGCAAGCTTGCTTTTCCTGAATATATTCAGGAAAAAACGCATACGCCCTTTTTGGCCAAGTGCATCATTGTGGACGTTCTGCCTCTTTTCCTATGCTTTAAATGCAATTCCAGTCTACCTCCTGAAATCGGTTTCCTGCAATTCTGCCCCGCTTTCAAGTCCTCTTGGCAGCCTTACTTCAGTATATTTTTGGACGATAGCTGTCATTTATAACTCTGCAGGTTTGTGAATTACAGTGCCCCTGAGCTCCTTTCTTCAAGTCGCTTTCTTGTGAGCTGGGCGCAACACCGCAGGATGGCTTCAGGCCCTAATCTGGTTCCGGCACGGCACGCTGAGCCTTTGGTTAATTCCTCTTCCTGGTGGGAAATGAGAGTTAAATTTGCCCGTCCAGACACCTCCAGCTAGTCTGTCATTGGTTCTCCCTATTCCTGTTCATCTTCCGCAGAAATTGCAAACTGGGCCAAAGAGGAGGTTAAAGGCACTGACTCTCCAAGTCGGGAGAGTGTTAGTAAAGCGTCTGGAATGTTGCACCCGAGTACCAGGGGACGAAAACTGACACATATTGGAACACGTCTCCCGATCACACGGTTGATCATACTCTGGGTTCCACATGCATGTTTTAGCTGAAGGAAGAATACCTTAAACCTGGAGAGTTGAGACCCGTGGAATGGGTACCATGCAATATGACTTCAAAGTGTCTTCATTTGCTCACCGAATCTCTCCAGTCCTATCACTGCTGCGTTTATGCCCCTGTACACACCCTTGATTCTCTTTCAGAGACATAGCAATCCATAGGTTTTAAGATACTTCCTAGTCATGTACACTCTTAGGCATTTAATATGGGGTGTTGAGTCCATTTCGTTGAGCAAGGAGTAGCTCTTGTCTATTCCATATTTGGCTTAAGGAACTTTATCTGTGCTCATTTCAATCTCTGGTTTTATGCAGCACCCCAACTCACCTTTCCCCTTAAGCAAGCATAAGTTGGTTTTCTAAATTTGAGACCCTGTTCTGTTTTGTAATTCAGTTCCTGTGTAGCCAAGGTTACATTCCGTGTATTAGTGATATCTTATGATGTTTCTTTTCCTGTGTGACTTATTTCAGTTAGAATCATCGTACCTGAATCCACTCATTATGCTGCTACGGGCCTGATGACATAGATTTCATTGCTGAGTGATACTGCATTGTACGTAAGTACCACAACTTCTTTATCCATTTTTCACTTTCTGCGATATTGAACTTGTACCGTAAACGTGGTTCTTGTAAACTGAGCCGTCCCAACCTTTGGGGTGGCTGTGTCTTTTGATTTTAATTTCCCTAAGCTATAGGACCATAAGTGGAAGTGCCCTAGGCTCTGTTGCTTTGTTTTTTAGATGTTTCAGGAAACACCATACACTTCTCCCGAGTGGCTGTTGGCAATTTACATCCCGCCCATCAGCATAACAAGGCTCCCAGTTCTCCATGGCCTGTCCTGCCTTTCTGGATTTTACACTTTTTTCAGATGGCCCTTTTGACCGGGGGGAAGTGAGACTTCATTGTAGTGCAGATTTCCTTTGCAAGCTTGCTTGGTTGGCCAAAAAGGGCGTATGCGTTTTTTCCTGAATATATTCAGGAAAAAACGCATACGCCCTTTTTGGCCAAGTGCATCATTGTGGACGTTCTGCCTCTTTTCCTATGCTTTCAATGCAATTCCAGTCTACCTCCTGAAATCGGTTTCCTGCAATTCTGCCCCGCTTTCAAGTCCTCTTGGCAGCCTTACTTCAGTATATTTTTGGACGATAGCTGTCATTTATAACTCTGCAGGTTTGTGAATTACAGTGCCCCTGAGCTCCTTTCTTCAACTCGCTTTCTTGTGAGCTGGCCGCAACACCGCAGGATGGCTTCAGGCCCTAATCTGGTTCCAGCACGGCACGCTGAGCCTTTGGTTAATTCCTCTTCCTGGTGGGAAATGAGAGTTAAATTTGCCCGTCCAGACACCTCCAGCTAGTCTGTCATTGGTTCTCCCTATTCCTGTTCATCTTCCGCAGAAATTGCAAACTGGGCCAAACAGGAGGTTAAAGGCACTGACTCTCCAAGTCGGGAGAGTGTTAGTAAAGCGTCTGGAATGTTGCACCCGAGTACCAGGGGACGAAAACTGACACATATTGGAACACGTCTCCCGATCACACGGTTGATCATACTCTGGGTTCCACATGCATGTTTTAGCTGAAGGAAGAATACCTTAAACCTGGAGAGTTGAGACCCGTGGAATGGGTACCATGCAATATGACTTCAAAGGGTCTTCATTTGCTCACCGAACCTCTCCAGTCCTATCACTGCTGCGTTTATGCCCCTGTACACACCCTTGATTCTCTTTCAGAGACATAGCAATCCATAGGTTTTAAGATACTTCCTAGTCATGTACACTCTTAGGCATTTAATATGGGGTGTTGAGTCCATTTCGTTGAGCAAGGAGTAGCTCTTGTCTATTCCATATTTGGCTTAAGGAACTTTATCTGTGCTCATTTCAATCTCTGGTTTTATGCAGCACCCCAACTCACCTTTCCCCTTAAGCAAGCATAAGTTGGGTTTCTAAATTTGAGTCCCTGTTCTGTTTTGTAATTCAGTTCCTCTGTAGCCAAGGTTACATTCCGTGTATTAGTGATATCTTATGATGTTTCTTTTCCTGTGTGACTTATTTCAGTTAGAATCATCATACCTGAATCCACTCATTATGCTGCTACGGGCCTGATGACATAGATTTCATTGCTGAGTGATACTGCATTGTACGTAAGTACCACAACTTCTTTATCCATTTTTCACTTTCTGCGATATTGAACTTGTACTGTAAACCAGGTTCTTGTAAACAGAGCCGTCCCAACCTTTGGGGTGCCTGTGTCTTTTGATTTTAATTTCCCTAAGCTATAGGACCATAAGTGGAAGTGCCCTAGGCTCTGTTGCTTTGATTTTTAGATGTTTCAGGAAACACCATACACTTCTCCCGAGTGGCTGTTGGCAATTGACATCCCGCCCATCAGCATAACAAGGCTCCCAGTTCTCCATGGCCTGTCCTGCCTTTCTGGATTTTACACTTTTTTCAGATGGCCCTTTTGACCGGGGGGAAGTGAGACTTCATTGTAGTGCATATTTCCTTTGCAAGCTTGCTTGGTTGGCCAAAAAGGGCGTATGCGTTTTTTCCTGAATATATTCAGGAAAAAACGCATACGCCCTTTTTGGCCAAGTGCATCATTGTGGACGTTCTGCCTCTTTTCCTATGCTTTAAATGCAATTCCAGTCTACCTCCTGAAATCGGTTTCCTGCAATTCTGCCCCGCTTTCAAGTCCTCTTGGCAGCCTTACTTCAGTATATTTTTGGACGATAGCTGTCATTTATAACTCTGCAGGTTTGTGAATTACAGTGCCCCTGAGCTCCTTTCTTCAACTCGCTTTCTCGTGAGCTGGCCGCAACACCGCAGGATGGCTTCAGGCCCTAATCTGGTTCCGGCACAGCACGCTGAGCCTTTGGTTAATTCCTCTTCCTGGTGGGAAATGAGAGTTAAATTTGCCCGTCCAGACACCTCCAGCTAGTCTGTCATTGGTTCTCCCTATTCCTGTTCATCTTCCGCAGAAATTGCAAACTGGGCCAAACAGGAGGTTAAAGGCACTGACTCTCCAAGTCGGGAGAGTGTTAGTGATGCGTCTGGAATGTTGCCCCGGAGTACCAGGGGACGAAAACTGAGACATATTGGAACACGTCTCCCGATCACATGGCTGATCATACTCTGGGTTCCACATGCATGTTTTAGCTGAAGGAAGAATACCTTAAACCTGGAGAGTTGAGACCCGTGGAATGGGTACCATGCAATATGACTTCAAAGGGTCTTCATTTGCTCACCGAACCTCTCCAGTCCTATCACTGCTGCGTTTATGCCCCTGTACACACGCTTGATTCTCTTTCGGAGACATAGCAATCCATAGGTTTTAAGATACTTCCTAGTCAGGTACATTCTTAGGTGTTTAATATGGGGTGTTGAATCCATTTCGTTGAGCAATGAGTAGCTCTTGTCTAGTCCATATTTGGCATAAGGAACTTTATCTGTGCTCATTTCAATCTCTGGTTTTATGCAGCACCCCAACTCACCTTTCCCCTTAAGCAAGCATAAGTTGGTTTTCTAAATTTGAGACCCTGTTCTGTTTTGTAATTCAGTTCCTGTGTAGCCAAGTTTACATTCCGTGTATTAGTGATATCTTATGATGTTTCTTTTCCTGTGTGACTTATTTCAGTTAGAATCATCATACCTGAATCCACTCATTATGCTGCTATGGGCCTGATGACATAGATTTCATTGCTGAGTGATACTGCATTGTACGTAAGTACCACAACTTCTTTATCCATTTTTCACTTTCTGCGATATTGAACTTGTACCGTAAACCAGGTTCTTGTAAACAGAGCCGTCCCAACCTTTGGGGTGGCTGTGTCTTTTTGATTTTAATTTCCCTAAGCTATAGGACCATAAGTGGAAGTGCCCTAGGCTCTGTTGCTTTGTTTTTTAGATGTTTCAGGAAACACCATACACTTCTCCCGAGTGGCTGTTGGCAATTGACATCCCGCCCATCAGCATAACAAGGCTCCCAGTTCTCCATGGCCTGTCCTGCCTTTCTGGATTTTACACTTTTTTCAGATGGCCGTTTTGACCGGGGGGAAGTGAGACTTCATTGTAGTGCATATTTCCTTTGCAAGCTTGCTTGGTTGGCCAAAAAGGGCGTATGCGTTTTTTCCTGAATATATTCAGGAAAAAACGCATACGCCCTTTTTGGCCAAGTGCATCATTGTGGACGTTCTGCCTCTTTTCCTATGCTTTCAATGCAATTCCAGTCTACCTCCTGAAATCGGTTTCCTGCAATTCTGCCCCGCTTTCAAGTCCTCTTGGCAGCCTTACTTCAGTATATTTTTGGACGATAGCTGTCATTTATAACTCTGCAGGTTTGTGAATTACAGTGCCCCTGAGCTCCTTTCTTCAACTCGCTTTATGTGAGCTGGCCGCAACACCGCAGGATGGCTTCAGGCCCTAATCTGGTTCCGGCACGGCACGCTGAGCCTTTGGTTAATTCCTCTTCCTGGTGGGAAATGAGAGTTAAATTTGCCCGTCCAGACACCTCCAGCTAGTCTGTCATTGGTTCTCCCTATTCCTGTTCATCTTCCGCAGAAATTGCAAACTGGGCCAAACAGGAGGTTAAAGGCACTGACTCTCCAAGTCGGGAGAGTGTTAGTAAAGCGTCTGGAATGTTGCACCCGAGTACCAGGGGACGAAAACTGACACATATTGGAACACGTCTCCCGATCACACGGTTGATCATACTCTGGGTTCCACATGCATGTTTTAGCTGAAGGAAGAATACCTTAAACCTGGAGAGTTGAGACCCGTGGAATGGGTACCATGCAATATGACTTCAAAGGGTCTTCATTTGCTCACCGAACCTCTCCAGTCCTATCACTGCTGCGTTTATGCCCCTGTACACACGCTTGATTCTCTTTCAGAGACATAGCAATCCATAGGTTTTAAGACACTTCCTAGTCAGGTACACTCTTAGGCATTTAATATGGGGTGTTGAGTCCATTTCGTTGAGCAAGGAGTAGCTCTTGTCTATTCCATATTTGGCTTAAGGAACTTTATCTGTGCTCATTTCAATCTCTGGTTTTATGCAGCACCCCAACTCACCTTTCCACTTAAGCAAGCATAAGTTGGTTTTCTAAATTTGAGTCCCTGTTCTGTTTTGTAATTGAGTTCCTGTGTAGCCAAGGTTACATTCCGTGTATTAGTGATATCTTATGATGTTTCTTTTCCTGTGTGACTTATTTCAGTTAGAATCATCATACCTGAATCCACTCATTATGCTGCTACGGGCCTGATGACATAGATTTCATTGCTGAGTGATACTGCATTGTACGTAAGTACCACAACTTCTTTATCCATTTTTCACTTTCTGCGATATTGAACTTGTACTGTAAACCAGGTTCTTGTAAACAGAGCCGTCCCAACCTTTGGGGTGGCTGTGTCTTTTGATTTTAATTTCCCTAAGCTATAGGACCATAAGTGGAAGTGCCCTAGGCTCTGTTGCTTTGTTTTTTAGATGTTTCAGGAAACACCATACACTTCTCCCGAGTGGCTGTTGGCAATTGACATCCCGCCCATCAGCATAACAAGGCTCCCAGTTCTCCATGGCCTGTCCTGCCTTTCTGGATTTTACACTTTTTTCAGATGGCCCTTTTGACCGGGGGGAAGTGAGACTTCATTGTAGTGCAGATCCTTTGCAAGCTTGCTTGGTTGGCCAAAAAGGGCATATGCGTTTTTTCCTGAATATATTCAGGAAAAAACGCATACGCCCTTTTTGGCCAAGTGCATCATTGTGGACGTTCTGCCTCTTTTCCTATGCTTTAAATGCAATTCCAGTCTACCTCCTGAAATCGGTTTCCTGCAATTCTGCCCCGCTTTCAAGTCCTCTTGGCAGCCTTACTTCAGTATATTTTTGGACGATAGCTGTCATTTATAACTCTGCAGGTTTGTGAATTACAGTGCCCCTGAGCTCCTTTCTTCAACTCGCTTTCTCGTGAGCTGGCCGCAACACCGCAGGATGGCTTCAGGCCCTAATCTGGTTCCGGCACGGCACGCTGAGCCTTTGGTGAATTCCTCTTCCTGGTGGGAAATGAGAGTTAAATTTGCCCGTCCAGACACCTCCAGCTAGTCTATCATTGGTTCTCCCTATTCCTGTTCATCTTCCGCAGAAATTGCAAACTGGGCCAAACAGGAGGTTAAAGGCACTGACTCTCCAAGTCGGGAGAGTGTTAGTGATGCGTCTGGAATGTTGCCCCGGAGTACCAGGGGACGAAAACTGAGACATATTGGAACACGTCTCCCGATCACATGGCTGATCATACTCTGGGTTCCACATGCATGTTTTAGCTGAAGGAAGAATACCTTCAACCTGGAGAGTTGAGACCCGTGGAATGGGTACCATGCAATATGACTTCAAAGGGTCTTCATTTGCTCACCGAACCTCTCCAGTCCTATCACTGCTGCGTTTATGCTCCTGTACACACGCTTGATTCTCTTTCGGAGACATAGCAATCCATAGGTTTTAAGATACTTCCTAGTCAGGTACATTCTTAGGTGTTTAATATGGGGTGTTGAGTCCATTTCGTTGAGCAAGGAGTAGCTCTTGTCTAGTCCATATTTGGCATAAGGAACTTTATCTGTGCTCATTTCAATCTCTGGTTTTATGCAGCACCCCAACTCACCTTTCCCCTTAAGCAAGCATAAGTTGGTTTTCTAAATTTGAGACCCTGTTCTGTTTTGTAATTCAGTTCCTGTGTAGCCAAGTTTACATTCCGTGTATTAGTGATATCTTATGATGTTTCTTTTCCTGTGTGACTTATTTCAGTTAGAATCATCATACCTGAATCCACTCATTATGCTGCTATGGGCCTGATGACATAGATTTCATTGCTGAGTGATACTGCATTGTACGTATGTACCAAAATTTCTTTATCCATTTTTCACTTTCTGCGATATTGAACTTGTACCGTAAAACAGGTTCTTGTAAACAGAGCCGTCCCAACCTTTGGGGTGGCTGTGTCTTTTGATTTTAATATCCCTAAGCTATAGGACCATAAGTGGAAGTGCCCTAGGCTCTGTTGCTTTGTTTTTTAGATGTTTCAGGAAACACCATACACTTCTCCCGAGTGGCTGTTGGCAATTTACATCCCGCCCATCAGCATAACAAGGCTCCCAGTTCTCCATGGCCTGTCCTGCCTTTCTGGATTTTACACTTTTTTCAGATGGCCCTTTTGACCGGGGGGAAGTGAGACTTCATTGTAGTGCAGATTTCCTTTGCAAGCTTGCTTGGTTGGCCAAAAAGGGCGTATGCGTTTTTTCCTGAATATATTCAGGAAAAAACGCATACGCCCTTTTTGGCCAAGTGCATCATTGTGGACGTTCTGCCTCTTTTCCTATGCTTTCAATGCAATTCCAGTCTACCTCCTGAAATCGGTTTCCTGCAATTCTGCCCCGCTTTCAAGTCCTCTTGGCAGCCTTACTTCAGTATATTTTTGGACGATAGCTGTCATTTATAACTCTGCAGGTTTGTGAATTACAGTGCCCCTGAGCTCCTTTCTTCAACTCGCTTTCTCGTGAGCTGGCCGCAACACCGCAGGATGGCTTCAGGCCCTAATCTGGTTCCGGCACGGCACGCTGAGCCTTTGGTTAATTCCTCTTCCTGGTGGGAAATGAGAGTTAAATTTGCCCGTCCAGACACCTCCAGCTAGTCTGTCATTGGTTCTCCCTATTCCTGTTCATCTTCCGCAGAAATTGCAAACTGGGCCAAACAGGAGGTTAAAGGCACTGACTCTCCAAGTCGGGAGAGTGTTAGTAAAGCGTCTGGAATGTTGCACCCGAGTACCAGGGGACGAAAACTGACACATATTGGAACACGTCTCCCGATCACACGGTTGATCATACTCTGGGTTCCACATGCATGTTTTAGCTGAAGGAAGAATACCTTAAACCTGGAGAGTTGAGACCCGTGGAATGGGTACCATGCAATATGACTTCAAAGGGTCTTCATTTGCTCACCGAACCTCTCCAATGCTATCACTGCTGCATTTATGCCCCTGTACACACACTTGATTCTCTTTCAGAGACATAGCAATCCATAGGTTTTAAGATACTTCCTAGTCAGGTACACTCTTAGGCATTTAATATGGGGTGTTGAGTCCATTTCGTTGAGCAAGGAGTAGCTCTTGTCTATTCCATATTTGGCTTAAGGAACTTTATCTGTGCTCATTTCAATCTCTGGTTTTATGCAGCACCCCAACTCACCTTTCCCCTTAAGCAAGCATAAGTTGGTTTTCTAAATTTGAGACCCTGTTCTGTTTTGGAATTCAGTTCCTGTGTAGCCAAGTTTACATTCTGTGTATTAGTGATATCTTATGATGTTTCTTTTTCTGTGTGACTTATTTCAGTTAGAATCATCATACCTGAATCCACTCATTATGCTGCTACGGGCCTGATGACATAGATTTCATTGCTGAGTGATATTGCATTGTACGTAAGTACCACAACTTCTTTATCCATTTTTCACTTTCTGCGATATTGAACTTGTACCGTAAACCAGGTTCTTGTAAACAGAGCCGTCCCAACCTTTGGGGTGGCTGTGTCTTTTGATTTTAATTTCCCTAAGCTATAGGACCATAAGTGGAAGTGCCCTAGGCTCTGTTGCTTTGTTTTTTAGATGTTTCAGGAAACACCATACACTTCTCCCCAGTGGCTGTTGGCAATTTACATCCCGCCCATCAGCATAACAAGGCTCCCAGTTCTCCATGGCCTGTCCTGCCTTTCTGGATTTTACACTTTTTTCAGATGGCCCTTTTGACCGGGGGGAAGTGAGACTTCATTGTAGTGCAGATTTCCTTTGCAAGCTTGCTTGGTTGGCCAAAAAGGGCGTATGCGTTTTTTCCTGAATATATTCAGGAAAAAACGCATACGCCCTTTTTGGCCAAGTGCATCATTGTGGACGTTCTGCCTCTTTTCCTATGCTTTCAATGCAATTCCAGTCTACCTCCTGAAATCGGTTTCCTGCAATTCTGCCCCGCTTTCAAGTCTTCTTGGCAGCCTTACTTCAGTATATTTTTGGACGATAGCTGTCATTTATAACTCTGCAGGTTTGTGAATTACAGTGCCCCTGAGCTCCTTTCTTCAACTCGCTTTCTCGTGAGCTGGCCGCAACACCGCAGGATGGCTTCAGGCCCTAATCTGGTTCCGGCACGGCACGCTGAGCCTTTGGTTAATTCCTCTTCCTGGTGGGAAATGAGAGTTAAATTTGCCCGTCCAGACACCTCCAGCTAGTCTGTCATTGGTTCTCCCTATTCCTGTTCATCTTCCGCAGAAATTGCAAACTGGGCCAAACAGGAGGTTAAAGGCACTGACTCTCCAAGTCGGGAGAGTGTTAGTAAAGCGTCTGGAATGTTGCACCCGAGTACCAGGGGACGAAAACTGACACATATTGGAACACGTCTCCCGATCACACGGTTGATCATACTCTGGGTTCCACATGCATGTTTTAGCTGAAGGAAGAATACCTTAAACCTGGAGAGTTGAGACCCGTGGAATGGGTACCATGCAATATGACTTCAAAGGGTCTTCATTTGCTCACCGAACCTCTCCAATCCTATCACTGCTGCGTTTATGCCCCTGTACACACGCTTGATTCTCTTTCAGAGACATAGCAATCCATAGGTTTTAAGATACTTCCTAGTCAGGTACACTCTTAGGCATTTAATATGGGGTGTTGAGTCCATTTCGTTGAGCAAGGAGTAGCTCTTGTCTATTCCATATTTGGCTTAAGGAACTTTATCTGTGCTCATTTCAATCTCTGGTTTTATGCAGCACCCCAACTCACCTTTCCCCTTAAGCAAGCATAAGTTGGGTTTCTAAATTTGAGACCCTGTTCTGTTTTGTAATTCAGTTCCTGTGTAGCCAAGTTTACATTCCGTGTATTAGTGATATCTTATGATGTTTCTTTTTCTGTGTGACTTATTTCAGTTAGAATCATCATACCTGAATCCACTCATTATGCTGCTACGGGCCTGATGACATAGATTTCATTGCTGAGTGATACTGCATTGTACGTAAGTACCACAACTTCTTTATCCATTTTTCACTTTCTGCGATATTGAACTTGTACCGTAAACCAGGTTCTTGTAAACAGAGCCGTCCCAACCTTTGGGGTGGCTGTGTCTTTTTGATTTTAATTTCCCTAAGCTATAGGACCATAAGTGGAAGTGCCCTAGGCTCTGTTGCTTTGTTTTTTAGATGTTTCAGGAAACACCATACACTTCTCCCGAGTGGCTGTTGGCAATTTACATCCCGCCCATCAGCATAACAAGGCTCCCAGTTCTCCATGGCCTGTCCTGCCTTTCTGGATTTTACACTTTTTTCAGATGGCCCTTTTGACCGGGGGGAAGTGAGACTTCATTGTAGTGCAGATTTCCTTTGCAAGCTTGCTTGGTTGGCCAAAAAGGGCGTATGCGTTTTTTCCTGAATATATTCAGGAAAAAACGCATACGCCCTTTTTGGCCAAGTGCATCATTGTGGACGTTCTGCCTCTTTTCCTATGCTTTCAATGCAATTCCAGTCTACCTCCTGAAATCGGTTTCCTGCAATTCTGCCCCGCTTTCAAGTCCTCTTGGCAGCCTTACTTCAGTATATTTTTGGACGATAGCTGTCATTTATAACTCTGCAGGTTTGTGAATTACAGTGCCCCTGAGCTCCTTTCTTCAACTCGCTTTCTCGTGAGCTGGCCGCAACACCGCAGGATGGCTTAAGGCCCTAATCTGGTTCCGGCACGGCACGCTGAGCCTTTGGTTAATTCCTCTTCCTGGTGGGAAATGAGAGTTAAATTTGCCCGTCCAGACACCTCCAGCTAGTCTGTCATTGGTTCTCCCTATTCCTGTTCATCTTCCGCAGAAATTGCAAACTGGGCCAAACAGGAGGTTAAAGGCACTGACTCTCCAAGTCGGGAGAGTGTTAGTAAAGCGTCTGGAATGTTGCACCCGAGTACCAGGGGACGAAAACTGACACATATTGGAACACGTCTCCCGATCACACGGTTGATCATACTCTGGGTTCCACATGCATGTTTTAGCTGAAGGAAGAATACCTTAAACCTGGAGAGTTGAGACCCGTGGAATGGGTACCATGCAATATGACTTCAAAGGGTCTTCATTTGCTCACCGAACCTCTCCAGTCCTATCACTGCTGCGTTTATGCCCCTGTACACACGCTAGATTCTCTTTCGGAGACATAGCAATCCATAGGTTTTAAGATACTTCCTAGTCAGGTACACTCTTAGGCATTTAATATGGGGTGTTGAGTCCATTTCGTTGAGCAAGGAGTAGCTCTTGTCTATTCCATATTTGGCTTAAGGAACTTTATCTGTGCTCATTTCAATCTCTGGTTTTATGCAGCACCCCAACTCACCTTTCCCCTTAAGTAAGCATAAGTTGGTTTTCTAAATTTGAGACCCTGTTCTGTTTTGTAATTCAGTTCCTCTGTAGCCAAGGTTACATTCCGTGTATTAGTGATATCTTATGATGTTTCTTTTCCTGTGTGACTTATTTCAGTTAGAATCATCGTACCTGAATCCACTCATTATGCTGCTACGGGCCTGATGACATAGATTTCATTGCTGAGTGATACTGCATTGTACGTAAGTACCACAACTTCTTTATCCATTTTTCACTTTCTGCGATATTGAACTTGTACCGTAAACCAGGTTCTTGTAAACAGAGCCGTCCCAACCTTTGGGGTGGCTGTGTCTTTTTGATTTTAATTTCCCTAAGCTATAGGACCATAAGTGGAAGTGCCCTAGGCTCTGTTGCTTTGGTTTTTAGATGTTTCAGGAAACACCATACACTTCTCCCGAGTGGCTGTTGGCAATTTACATCCCGCCCATCAGCATAACAAGGCTCCCAGTTCTCCATGGCCTGTCCTGCCTTTCTGGATTTTACACTTTTTTCAGATGGCCCTTTTGACCGGGGGGAAGTGAGACTTCATTGTAGTGCAGATTTCCTTTGCAAGCTTGCTTGGTTGGCCAAAAAGGGCGTATGCGTTTTTTCCTGAATATATTCAGGAAAAAACGCATACGCCCTTTTTGGCCAAGTGCATCATTGTGGACGTTCTGCCTCTTTTCCTATGCTTTCAATGCAATTCCAGTCTACCTCCTGAAATCGGTTTCCTGCAATTCTGCCCCACTTTCAAGTCCTCTTGGCAGCCTTACTTCAGTATATTTTTGGACGATAGCTGTCATTTATAACTCTGCAGGTTTGTGAATTACAGTGCCCCTGAGCTCCTTTCTTCAACTGGCTTTCTCGTGAGCTGGCCGCAACACCGCAGGATGGCTTCAGGCCCTAATCTGGTTCCGGCACGGCACGCTGAGCCTTTGGTTAATTCCTCTTCCTGGTGCGAAATGAGAGTAAAATTTGCCCGTCCAGACACCTCCAGCTAGTCTCTCATTGTTTCTCCCTATTCCTGTTCATCTTCCGCAGAAATTGCAAACTGGGCCAAAGAGGAGGTTAAAGGCACTGACTCTCCAAGTCGGGAGAGTGTTAGTAAAGCGTCTGGAATGTTGCACCCGAGAACCAGGGGACGAAAACTCAGACATATTGGAACACGTCTCCCGATCACACGGTTGATCATACTCTGCGTTCCACGTGCATGTTTTAGCTGAAGGAAGAATACCTTAAACCTGGAGAGTTGAGACCCGTGGAATGGGTACCATGCAATATGACTTCAAAGGGTCTTCATTTGCTCACCGAACCTCTCCAATCCTATCACTGCTGCGTTTATGCCCCTGTACACACACTTGATTCTCTTTCGGAGACATAGCAATCCATAGGTTTTAAGATACTTCCTTGTCAGGTATATTCTTAGGTGTTTAACATGGGGTGTTGAGTCCATTTCCTTGAGCAAGGAGTAGCTCTTGTCTATTCCATATTTGGCTTAAGGAACTTTATCTGTGCTCATTTCAATCTCTGGTTTTATGCAGCACCCCAACTCACCTTTCCCCTTAAGCAAGCATAAGTTGGGTTTCTAAATTTGAGACCCTGTTCTGTTTTGCAATTCAGTTCCTGTGTAGCCAAGTTTACATTCCGTGTATTAGTGACATCTTATGATGTTTCTTTTTCTGTGTGACTTATTTCAGTTAGAATCATCATACCTGAATCCACTCATTATGCTGCTACGGGCCTGATGACATAGATTTCATTGCTGAGGGATACTGCATTGTACGTAAGTACCACAACTTCTTTATCCATTTTTCACTTTCTGCGATATTGAACTTGTACCGTAAACCAGGTTCTTGTAAACAGATCCGTCCCAACATTTTGGGTGGCTGTGTCTTTTTGATTTTAATTTCCCTAAGCTATAGGACCATAAGTGGAAGTGCCCTAGGCTCTGTTGCTTTGTTTTTTAGATGTTTCAGGAAACACCATACACTTCTCCCGAGTGGCTGTTGGCAATTTACATACCGCCCATCAGCATAACAAGGCTCGCAGTTCTCCATGGCCTGTCCTGCCTTTCTGGATTTTACACTTTTTTCAGATGGCCCTTTTGACCGGGGGGAAGTGAGACTTCATTGTAGTGCAGATTTCCTTTGCAAGCTTGCTTGGTTGGCCAAAAAGTGCGTATGCGTTTTTCCTGAATATATTCAGGAAAAAACACATACGCCCTTTTTGGCCAAGTGCATCATTGTGGACGTTCTGCCTCTTTTCCTATGCTTTCAATGCAATTCCAGTCTACCTCCTGAAATCGGTTTCCTGCAATTCTGCCCCACTTTCAAGTCCTCTTGGCAGCCTTACTTCAGTATATTTTTGGACGATAGCTGTCATTTATAACTCTGCAGGTTTGTGAATTACAGTGCCCCTGAGCTCCTTTCTTCAACTCGCTTTCTCGTGAGCTGGCCGCAACACCGCAGGATGGCTTCAGGCCCTAATCTGGTTCCGGCACGGCACGCTGAGCCTTTGGTTAATTCCTCTTCCTGGTGGGAAATGAGAGTTAAATTTGCCCGTCCAGACACCTCCAGCTAGTCTGTCATTGGTTCTCCCTATTCCTGTTCATCTTCCGCAGAAATTGCAAACTGGGCCAAACAGGAGGTTAAAGGCACTGACTCTCCAAGTCGGGAGAGTGTTAGTAAAGCGTCTGGAATGTTGCACCCGAGTACCAGGGGACGAAAACTGACACATATTGGAACACGTCTCCCGATCACACGGTTGATCATACTCTGGGTTCCACATGCATGTTTTAGCTGAAGGAAGAATACCTTAAACCTGGAGAGTTGAGACCCGTGGAATGGGTACCATGCAATATGACTTCAAAGGGTCTTCATTTGCTCACCGAACCTCTCCAATCCTATCACTGCTGCGTTTATGCCCCTGTACACACGCTTGATTCTCTTTCGGAGACATAGCATTCCTTAGGTTTTAAGCTACTTAATAGTCAGGTACATTCTTAGGTGTTTAATATGGGGTGATGAGTCCGTTTCGTTGAGCAAGGAGTAGCTGTTGTCTGTTCCATATTTGGCTTAAGGAACTTTATCTGTGCTCATTTCAATCTCTGGTTTTATGCAGCACCCCAACTCACCTTTCCCCTTAAGCAAGCATAAGTTGGGTTTCTAAATTTGAGACCCTGTTCTGTTTTGTAATTCAGTTCCTGTGTAGCCAAGTTTACATTCCGTGTATTAGTGATATCTTATGATGTTTCTTTTTCTGTGTGACTTATTTCAGTTAGAATCATCATACCTGAATCCACTCATTATGCTGCTACGGGCCTGATGACATAGATTTCATTGCTGAGTGATACTGCATTGTACGTAAGTACCACAACTTCTTTATCCATTTTTCACTTTCTGCGATATTGAACTTGTACCGTAAATCAGGTTCTTGTAAACAGAGCCGTCCCAACCTTTGGGGTGGCTGTGTCTTTTTGATTTTAATTTCCCTAAGCTATAGGACCATAAGTGGAAGTGCCCCAGGCTCTGGTGCTTTGTTTTTTAGATGTTTCAGGAAACACCATACACTTCTCCCGAGTGGCTGTTGGCAATTGACATCCCGCCCATCAGCATAACAAGGCTCCCAGTTCTCCATGGCCTGTCCTGCCTTTCTGGATTTTACACTTTTTTCAGATGGCCCTTTTGACCGGGGGGAAGTGAGACTTCATTGTAGTGCAGATTTCCTTTGCAAGCTTGCTTGGTTGGCCAAAAAGGGCGTATGCGTTTTTTCCTGAATATATTCAGGAAAAAACGCATACGCCCTTTTTGGCCAAGTGCATCATTGTGGACGTTCTGCCTCTTTTCCTATGCTTTCAATGCAATTCCAGTCTACCTCCTGAAATCGGTTTCCTGCAATTCTGCCCCGCTTTCAAGTCCTCTTGGCAGCCTTACTTCAGTATATTTTTGGACGATAGCTGTCATTTATAACTCTGCAGGTTTGTGAATTACAGTGCCCCTGAGCTCCTTTCTTCAACTCGCTTTCTCGTGAGCTGGCCGCAACACCGCAGGATGGCTTCAGGCCCTATTCTGGTTCCGGCACGGCACGCTGAGCCTTTGGTTAATTCCTCTTCCTGGTGGGAAATGAGAGTTAAATTTGCCCTTCCAGACACCTCCAGCTAGTCTGTCATTGGTTCTCCCTATTCCTGTTCATCTTCCGCAGAAATTGCAAACTGGGCCAAACAGGAGGTTAAAGGCACTGACTCTCCAAGTCGGGAGAGTGTTAGTAAAGCGTCTGGAATGTTGCACCCGAGTACCAGGGGACGAAAACTGACACATATTGGAACACGTCTCCCGATCACACGGTTGATCATACTCTGGGTTCCACATGCATGTTTTAGCTGAAGGAAGAATACCTTCAACCTGGAGAGTTGAGACCCGTGGAATGGGTACCATGCAATATGACTTCAAAGGGTCTTCATTTGCTCACCGAACCTCTCCAGTCCTATCACTGCTGCGTTTATGCCCCTGTACACACGCTTGATTCTCTTTCGGAGACATAGCAATCCATAGGTTTTAAGATACTTCCTAGTCAGGTACATGCTTAGGCGTTTAATATGGGGTGTTGAGTCCATTTCCTTGAGCAAGGAGTAGCTCTTGTCTATTCCATACTTGGCTTAAGGAACTTTATCTGTGCTCATTTCAATCTCTGGTTTTATGCAGCACCCCAACTCACCTTTCCCCTTAAGCAAGCATAAGTTGGGTTTCTAAATTTGAGACCCTGTTCTGTTTTGGAATTCAGTTCCTGTGTAGCCAAGTTTACATTCCGTGTATTAGTGATATCTTATGATATTTCTTTCTCTGTGTGACTTATTTCAGTTAGAATCATCATACCTGAATCCACTCATTATGCTGCTACGGGCCTGATGACATAGATTTCCTTGCTGAGTGATATTGCATTGTACGTAAGTACCACAACTTCTTTATCCATTTTTCACTTTCTGCGATATTGAACTTGTACCGTAAATCAGGTTCTTGTAAACAGAGCCGTCCCAACCTTTGGGGTGGCTGTGTCTTTTTGATTTTAATTTCCCTAAGCTATAGGACCATAAGTGGAAGTGCCCTAGGCTCTGTTGCTTTGTTTTTTAGATGTTTCAGGAAACACCATACACTTCTCCCGAGTGGCTGTTGGCAATTTACATCCCGCCCATCAGCATAAAAAGGCTCCCAGTTCTCCATGGCCTGTCCTGACTTTCTGGATTTTACACTTTTTTCAGATGGCCCTTTTGACCCGGGGGAAGTGAGACTTCATTGTAGTGCAGATTTCCTTTGCAAGCTTGCTTTTTTGGCCAAAAAGGGCGTATGCGTTTTTTCCTGAATATATTCAGGAAAAAACGCATACACGCTTTTTGGCCAAGTGCATCATTGTGGACGTTCTGCCTCTTTTCCTATGCTTTAAATGCAATTCCAGTCTACCTCCTGAAATCGGTTTCCTGCAATTCTGCCCCACTTTCAAGTCCCCTTGGCAGCCTTACTTCAGTTTATTTTTTGGACGATAGCTGTCATTTATAACTCTGCAGGTTTGTGAATTACAGTGCCCCTGAGCTCCTTTCTTCAACTCGCTTTCTCGTGAGCTGGCCGCAACACCGCAGGAGTGCTTCAGGCCCTAATCTGGTTCTGGCACGGCACGCTGAGCCTTTGGTTAATTCCTCTTCCTGGTGGGAAATGAGAGTTAAATTTGCCCGTCCAGACACCTCCAGCTAGTCTGTCATTGGTTCTCCCTATTCCTGTTCATCTTCCACAGAAATTGCAAACTGGGCCAAACAGGAGGTTAAAGGCACTGACTCTCCAACTCGGGAGAGTGTTAGTAAAGCGTCTGGAATGTTGCACCCGAGTACCAGGGGACGAAAACTGAGACATATTTGAACACGTCTCCCGATCACACGGTTGATCATACTCTGGGTTCCACATGCATGTTTTAGCTGAAGGAAGAATACCTTAAACCTGGAGAGTTGAGACCCGTGGAATGGGTACCATGCAATATGACTTCAAAGGGTCTTCATTTGCTCACCGAACCTCTCCAGTCCTATCACTGCTGCGTTTATGCCCCTCTACACACACTTGATTCTCTTTCGGAGACATAGCAATCCATAGGTTTTAAGATACTTCCTAGTCAGGTACATTCTTAGGCGTTTAATATGGGGTGTTGAGTCCATTTCGTTGAGCAAGGAGTAGCTCTTGTCTATTCCATATTTGGCTTAAGGAACTTTATCTGTGCTCATTTCAATCTCTGGTTTTATGCATTACCCCAACTCACCTTTCCCCTTAAGGAAGCATAAGTTTGTTTTCTTAATTTGAGACCCTGTTCTGTTTTGGAATTCAGTTCCTGTGTAGCCAAGTTTACATTCCGTGTATTAGTGATATCTTATGATGTTTCTTTCTCTGTGTGACTTATTTCAGTTAGAATCATCATACCTGAATCCACTCATTATGCTGCTACGGGCCTGATGACATAGATTTCCTTGCTGAGTGATATTGCATTGTACGTAAGTACCACAACTTCTTTATCCATTTTTCACTTTCTGCGATATTGAACTTGTACCGTAAACCAGGTTCTTGTAAACAGAGCCGTCCCAACCTTTGGGGTGGCTGTGTCTTTTTGACTTTAATTTCTCTAAGCTATAGGACCATAAGTGGAAGTGCCCTAGGCTCTGGTGCTTTGTTTTTTAGATGTTTCAGGAAACACCATACACTTCTCCCGAGTGGCTGTTGGCAATTGACATCCCGCCCATCAGCATAACAAGGCTCCCAGTTCTCCATGGCCTGTCCTGCCTTTCCGGATTTTACACTTTTTTCAGATGGCCCTTTTGACTGGGGGGAAGTGAGACTTCATTGTAGTGCAGATTTCCTTTGCAAGCTTGCTTGGTTGGCCAAAAAGGGCGTATGCGTTTTTTCCTGAATATATTCAGGAAAAAACGCATACGCCCTTTTTGGCCAAGTGCATCATTGTGGACGTTCTGCCTCTTTTCCTATGCTTTAAATGCAATTCCAGTCTACCTCCTGAAATCGGTTTCCTGCAATTGTGCCCCGCTTTCAAGTCCTCTTGGCAGCCTTACTTCAATATATTTTTGGACGATAGCTGTCATTTATAACTCTGCAGGTTTGTGAATTACAGTGCCCCTGAGCTCCTTTCTTCAACTCGCTTTCTCGTGAGCTGGCCGCAACACCGCAGGATGGCTTCAGGCCCTATTCTGGTTCCGGCACGGCACGCTGAGCCTTTGGTTAATTCCTCTTCCTGGTGGGAAATGAGAGTTCAATTTGCCCGTCCAGACAATTCCAGATAGTCTGTCATTGGTTCTCCCTATTCCTGTTCATCTTCCGCAGAAATTGCAAACTGGGCCAAACAGGAGGTTAAAGGCACTGACTCTCCAAGTCGGGAGAGTGTTAGTAAAGCGTCTGGAATGTTGCACCCAAGTACCAGGGGACGAAAACTGACACATATTGGAACACGTCTCCCGATCACACGGTTGATCATACTCTGGGTTCCACATGCATGTTTTAGCTGAAGGAAGAATACCTTAAACCTGGAGAGTTGAGACCTGTGGAATGGGTACCATGCAATATGACTTCAAAGGGTCTTCATTTGCTCACCGAACCTCTCCAGTCCTATCACTGCTGCGTTTATGCCCCTGTACACACGCTTGTTTCTCTTTCGGAGACATAGCAATCCATAGGTTTTAAGATACTTCCTAGTCAGGTACATGCTTAGGCGTTTAATATGGGGTGTTGAGTCCATTTCCTTGAGCAAGGAGTAGCTCTTGTCTATTCCATATTTGGCTTAAGGAACTTTATCTGTGCTCATTTCAATCTCTGGTTTTATGCAGCACCCCAACTCACCTTTCCCCTTAAGCAAGCATAAGTTGGTTTTCTAAATTTGAGACCCTGTTCTGTTTTGTAATTCAGTTCCTGTGTAGCCAAGGTTACATTCCGTGTATTAGTGATATCTTATGATGTTTCTTTCTCTGTGTGACTTATTTCAGTTAGAATCATCATACCTGAATCCACTCATTATGCTGCTACGGGCCTGATGACATAGATTTCACTGCTGAGTGATATTGCATTGTACGTAAGTACCACAACTTCTTTATCCATTTTTCACTTTCTGCGATATTGAACTTGTACCGTAAACCAGGTTCTTGTAAACAGAGCCGTCCCAACCTTTGGGGTGGCTGTGTCTTTTTGATTTTAATTTCCCTAAGCTATAGGACCATAAGTGGAAATGCCCTAGGCTCTGTTGCTTTGTTTTTTAGATGTTTCAGGAAACACCATACACTTCTCCCGAGTGGCTGTTGGCAATTTACATCCCGCCCATCAGCATAACAAGGCTCCCAGTTCTCCATGGCCTGTCCTGCCTTTCTGGATTTTACACTTTTTTCAGATGGCCCTTTTGACCGGGGGGAAGTGAGACTTCATTGTAGTGCAGATTTCCTTTGCAAGCTTGCTTGGTTGGCCAAAAAGGGCGTATGCGTTTTTTCCTGAATATATTCAGGAAAAAACGCATACGCCCTTTTTGGTCAAGTGCATCATTGTGGACGTTCTGCCTCTTTTCCTATGCTTTAAATGCAATTCCAGTCTACCTCCTGAAATCGGTTTCCTGCAATTCTGCCCCGCTTTCAAGTCCTCTTGGCAGCCTTACTTCAGTATATTTTTGGACGATAGCTGTCATTTATAACTCTGCAGGTTTGTGAATTACAGTGCCCCTGAGCTCCTTTCTTCAACTCGCTTTCTCGTGAGCTGGCCGCAACACCGCACGATTGCTTCAGGCCCTAATCTGGTTCCGGCACGGCACGCTGAGCCTTTGGTTAATTCCTCTTCCTGGTGGGAAATGAGAGTTAAATTTGCCCATCCAGACACCTCCAGCTAGTCTGCCATTGGTTCTCCCTATTCCTGTTCATCTTCCGCAGAAATTGCAAACTGGGCCAAACAGGAGGTTAAAGGCACTGACTCTCCAAGTCGGGAGAGTGTTAGTAAAGCGTCTGGAATGTTGCACCCGAGTACCAGGGGACGCAAACTGAGACATATTGGAACACGTCTCCCGATCACACGGTTGATCATACTCTGGGTTCCACATGCATGTTTTAGCTGAAGGAAGAATACCTTAAACCTGGAGATTTGAGACCCGTGGAATGCGTACCATGCAATATGACTTCAAAGGGTCTTCATTTGCTCACCGAACCTCTCCAATCCTATCACTGCTGCGTTTATGCCCCTGTACACACGCTTGATTCTCTTTCGGAGACATAGCAATCCATAGGTTTTAAGATACTTCCTAGTCAGGTACATGCTTAGGCGTTTAATATGGGGTGTTGAGTCCATTTCGTTGAGCAAGGAGTAGCTCTTGTCTATTCCATATTTGGCTTAAGGAACTTTATCTGTGCTCACTTCAATCTCTGGTTTTATGCATTACCCCAACTCACCTTTCCCCTTAAGGAAGCATAAGTTGGTTTTCTAAATTTGAGACCCTGTTCTGTTTTGTAATTCAGTTCCTGTGTAGCCAAGGTTACATTCCGTGTATTAGTGATATCTTATGATGTTTCTTTTTCTGTGTGACTTATTTCAGTTAGAATCATCATACCTGAATCCACTCATTATGCTGCTACGGGCCTGATGACATAGATTTCATTGCTGAGTGATATTGCATTGTTCATAAGTACCACAACTTCTTTATCCATTTTTCACTTTCTGCGATATTGAACTTGTACCGTAAACCAGGTTCTTGTAAACAGAGCCGTCCCAACCTTTGGGGTGGCTGTGTCTTTTTGATTTTAATTTCCCTAAGCTATAGGACCATAAGTTGAAGTGCCCTAGGCTCTGTTGCTTTGTTTTTTAGATGTTTCAGGAAACACCATACACTTCTCCCGAGTGGCTGTTGGCAATTTACATCCCACCAATCAGCATAACAAGGCTCCCAGTTCTCCATGGCCTGTCCTGCCTTTCTGGATTTTACACTTTTTTCAGATGGCCCTTTTGACCGCGGGGAAGTGAGACTTCATTGTAGTGCAGATTTCCTTTGCAAGCTTGCTTGGTTGGCCAAAAAGGGCGTATGCGTTTTTTCCTGAATATATTCAGGAAAAAACGCATACGCCCTTTTTGGCCAAGTGCATCATTGTGGACGTTCTGCCTCTTTTCCTATGCTTTAAATGCAATTCCAGTCTACCTCCTGAAATCGGTTTCCTGCAATTCTGCCCCGCTTTCAAGTCCTCTTGGCAGCCTTACTTCAGTATATTTTTGGACGATAGCTGTCATTTATAACTCTGTAGGTTTGTGAATTACAGTGCCCCTGAGCTCCTTTCTTCAACTCGCTTTCTCGTGAGCTGGCCACAACACCGCAGGATGGCTTCAGGCCCTATTCTGGTTCCCACACGGCATGCTGAGCCTTTGGTTAATTCCTCTTCCTGGTGGGAAATGAGAGTTAAATTTGCCCGTCCAGACACCTCCAGCTAGTCTCTCATTGGTTCTCCCTATTCCTGTTCATCTTCCGCAGAAATTGCAAACTGGGCCAAACAGGAGGTTAAAGGCACTGACTCTCCAAGTCGGGAGAGTGTTAGTAAAGCGTCTGGAATGTTGCACCCGAGTACCAGGGGACGAAAACTGAGACATATTGGAACACGTCTCCCGATCACACGGTTGATCATACTCTGGGTTCCACATGCATGTTTTAGCTGAAGGAAGAATACCTTAAACCTGGAGAGTTGAGACCCGTGGAATGGGTACCATGCAATATGACTTCAAAGGGTCTTCATTTGCTCACCGAACCTCTCCAATCCTATCACTGCTGCGTTTATGCCCCTGCACACACGCTTGATTCTGTTTCGGAGACATAGCAATCCATAGGTTTTAAGATAATTCCTAGTCAGGTACATGCTTAGGCGTTTAATATGGGGTGTTGAGTCCATTTCGTTGAGCAAGGAGTAGCTCTTGTCTATTCCATATTTGGCTTAAGGAACTTTATCTGTGCTCACTTCAATCTCTGGTTTTATGCATTACCCCAACTCACCTTTCCCCTTAAGGAAGCATAAGTTGGTTTTCTAAATTTGAGACCCTGTTCTGTTTTGTAATTCAGTTCCTGTGTAGCCAAGGTTACATTCCGTGTATTAGTGATATCTTATGATGTTTCTTTTTCTGTGTGACTTATTTCAGTTAGAATTATCATACCTGAATCCACTCATTATGCTGCTACGGGCCTGATGACATAGATTTCATTGCTGAGTGATATTGCATTGTACGTAAGTACCAAAACTTCTTTATCCATTTTTCACTTTCTGCGATATTGAACTTGTACCGTAAACCAGGTTCTTGTAAACAGAGCCGTCCCAACCTTTGGGGTGGCTGTGTCTTTTTGATTTTAATTTCCCTAAGCTATAGGACCATAAGTGGAAGTGCCCTAGGCTCTGTTGCTTTGTTTTTTAGATGTTTCAGGAAACACCATACACTTCTCCCGAGTGGCTGTTGGCAATTGACATCCCGCCCATCAGCATAACAAGGCTCCCAGTTCTCCATGGCCTGTCCTGCCTTTCTGGATTTTACACTTTTTTCAGATGGCCCTTTTGACCGGGGGGAAGTGAGACTTCATTGTAGTGCAGATTTCCTTTGCAAGCTTGCTTGGTTGGCCAAAAAGGGCGTATGCGTTTTTTCCTGAATATATTCAGGAAAAAACGCATACGCCCTTTTTGGCCAAGTGCATCATTGTGGACGTTCTGCCTCTTTTCCTATGCTTTCAATGCAATTCCAGTCTACCTCCTGAAATCGGTTTCCTGCAATTCTGCCCCGCTTTCAAGTCCTCTTGGCAGCCTTACTTCAGTATATTTTTGGACGATAGCTGTCATTTATAACTCTGCAGGTTTGTGAATTACAGTGCCCCTGAGCTCCTTTCTTCAACTCGCTTTCTCGTGAGCTGGCCGCAACACCGCAGGATGGCTTCAGGCCCTAATCTGGTTCCGGCACGGCACGCTGAGCCTTTGGTTAATTCCTCTTCCTGGTGGGAAATGAGAGTTAAATTTGCCCGTCCAGACACCTCCAGCTAGTCTGTCATTGGTTCTCCCTATTCCTGTTCATCTTCCGCAGAAATTGCAAACTGGGCCAAACAGGAGGTTAAAGGCACTGACTCTCCAAGTCGGGAGAGTGTTAGTAAAGCGTCTGGAATGTTGCACCCGAGTACCAGGGGACGAAAACTGACACATATTGGAACACGTCTCCCGATCACACGGTTGATCATACTCTGGGTTCCACATGCATGTTTTAGCTGAAGGAAGAATACCTTAAACCTGGAGAGTTGAGACCCGTGGAATGGGTACCATGCAATATGACTTCAAAGGGTCTTCATTTGCTCACCGAACCTCTCCAGTCCTATCACTGCTGCGTTTATGCCCCTGTACACACGCTTGGTTCTCTTTCGGAGACATAGCAATCCATAGGTTTTAAGATACTTCCTAGTCAGGTACATGCTTAGGTGTTTAATATGGGGTGTTGAGTCCATTTCGTTGAGCAAGGAGTAGCTCTTGTCTATTCCATATTTGGCTTAAGGAACTTTATCTGTGCTCATTTCAATCTCTGGTTTTATGCATTACCCCAACTCACCTTTCCCCTTAAGGAAGCATAAGTTTGTTTTCTTAATTTGAGACCCTGTTCTGTTTTGGAATTCAGTTCCTGTGTAGCCAAGTTTACATTCCGTGTATTAGTGATATCTTATGATGTTTCTTTCTCTGTGTGACTTATTTCAGTTAGAATCATCATACCTGAATCCACTCATTATGCTGCTACGGGCCTGATGACATAGATTTCCTTGCTGAGTGATATTGCATTGTACGTAAGTAGCACAACTTCTTTATCCATTTTTCACTTTCTGCGATATTGAACTTGTACCGTAAACCACGTTCTTGTAAACAGAGCCGTCCCAACCTTTGGGGTGGCTGTGTCTTTTTGATTTTAATTTCCCTAAGCTATAGGACCATAAGTGGAAGTGCCCTAGGCTCTGTTGCTTTGTTTTTTAGATGTTTCAGGAAACACCATACACTTCTCCCGAGTGGCTGTTGGCAATTGACATCCCGCCCATCAGCATAACAAGGCTCCCAGTTCTCCATGGCCTGTCCTGGCTTTCTGGATTTTACACTTTTTTCAGATGGCCCTTTTGACCGGGGGGAAGTGAGACTTCATTGTAGTGCAGATTTCCTTTGCAAGCTTGCTTGGTTGGCCAAAAAGGGCGTATGCGTTTTTTCCTGAATATATTCAGGAAAAAACGCATACGCCCTTTTTGGCCAAGTGCATCATTGTGGACGTTCTGCCTCTTTTCCTATGCTTTCAATGCAATTCCAGTCTACCTCCTGAAATCGGTTTCCTGCAATTCTGCCCCGCTTTCAAGTCCTCTTGGCAGCCTTACTTCAGTATATTTTTGGACGATAGCTGTCATTTATAACTCTGCAGGTTTGTGAATTACAGTGCCCCTGAGATCCTTTCTTCAACTCGCTTTCTCGTGAGCTGGCCACAACACCGCAGGATGGCTTCAGGCCCTATTCTGGTTCCCGCATGGCATGGTGAGCCTTTGGTTAATTCCTCTTCCTGGTGGGAAATGAGAGTTAAATTTGCCCGTCCAGACACCTCCAGCTAGTCTGTCATTGGTTCTCCCTATTCCTGTTCATCTTCCGCAGAAATTGCAAACTGGGCCAAACAGGAGGTTAAAGGCACTGACTCTCCAAGTCGGGAGAGTGTTAGTAAAGCGTCTGGAATGTTGCACCCGAGTACCAGGGGACGAAAACTGACACATATTGGAACACGTCTCCCGATCACACGGTTGATCATACTCTGGGTTCCACATGCATGTTTTAGCTGAAGGAAGAATACCTTAAACCTGGAGAGTTGAGACCCGTGGAATGGGTACCATGCAATATGACTTCAAAGGGTCTTCATTTGCTCACCGAACCTCTCCAATCCTATCACTGCTGCGTTTATGCCCCTGTACACATGCTTGATTCTCTTTCGGAGACATAGATATCCATAGGTTTTAAGATACTTCCTAGTCAGGTACATTCTTAGGCGTTTAATATGGGGTGTTGAGTCCATTTCCTTGAGCAAGGAGTAGCTCTTGTCTATTCCATATTTGGCTTAAGGAACTTTATCTGTGCTCATTTCAATCTCTGGTTTTATGCAGCACCCCAACTCACCTTTCCCCTTAAGGAAGCATAAGTTGTTTTTCTTAATTTGAGACCCTGTTCTGTTTTGTAATTCAGTTCCTGTGTAGCCAAGTTTACATTCCGTGTATTAGTGATATCTTATGATGTTTCTTTTTCTGTGTGACTTATTTCAGTTAGAATCATCATACCTGAATCCACTCATTATGCTGCTACGGGCCTGATGACATAGATTTCCTTGCTGAGTGATATTGCATTGTACGTAAGTACCACAACTTCTTTATCCATTTTTCACTTTCTGCGATATTGAACTTGTACCGTAAATCAGGTTCTTGTAAACAGAGCCGTCCCAACCTTTGGGGTGGCTGTGTCTTTTTGATTTTAATTTCCCTAAGCTATAGGACCATAAGTGGAAGTGCCCTAGGCTCTGTTGCTTTGTTTTTTAGATGTTTCAGGAAACACCATACACTTCTCCCGAGTGGCTGTTGGCAATTTACATCCCGCCCATCAGCATAACAAGGCTCCCAGTTCTCCATGGCCTGTCCTGCCTTTCTGGATTTTACACTTTTTTCAGATGGCCCTTTTGACTGGGGGGAAGTGAGACTTCATTGTAGTGCAGATTTCCTTTGCAAGCTTGCTTGGTTGGCAAAAATAGGCGTGTGCGTTTTTTCCTGTATATATTCAGGAAAAAACACATACGCCCTTTTTGGCCAAGTGCATCATTGTGGACGTTCTGCCTCTTTTCCTATGCTTTAAATGCAATTCCAGTCTACCTCCTGAAATCGGTTTCCTGCAATTCTGCCCCGCTTTCAAGTCCTCTTGGCAGCCTTACTTCAGTATATTTTTGGACGATAGCTGTCATTTATAACTCTGCAGGTTTGTGAATTACAGTGCCCCTGAGCTCCTTTCTTCAACTCGCTTTCTCGTGAGCTGGCCGCAACACCGCAGGATGGCTTCAGGCCCTATTCTGGTTCCGGCACGGCACGCTGAGCCTTTGGTTAATTCCTCTTCCTGGTGGGAAATGAGAGTTAAATTTGCCCGTCCAGACACCTCCAGCTAGTCTGTCATTGGTTCTCCCTATTCCTGTTCATCTTCCGCAGAAATTGCAAACTGGGCCAAACAGGAGGTTAAAGGCACTGACTCTCCAAGTCGGGAGAGTGTTAGTAAAGCGTCTGGAATGTTGCACCCGAGTACCAGGGGACGAAAACTGACACATATTGGAACACGTCTCCCGATCACACGGTTGATCATACTCTGGGTTCCACATGCATGTTTTAGCTGAAGGAAGAATACCTTAAACCTAGATAGTTGAGACCCGTGGAATGGGTACCATGCAATATGACTTCAAAGGGTCTTCATTTGCTCACCGAACCTCTCCAGTCCTATCACTGCTGCGTTTATGCCCCTGTACACACGCTTGATTCTCTTTCGGAGACATAGCAGTCCATAGGTTTTAAGATACTTCCTAGTCAGGTACATTCTTAGGCGTTTAATATGGGGTGTTGAGTCCATTTCGTTGAGCAAGGAGTAGCTCTTGTCTATTCCATATTTGGCTTAAGGAACTTTATCTGTGCTCATTTCAATCTCTGGTTTTATGCAGCACCCCAACTCACCTTTCCCCTTAAGCAAGCATAAGTTGGGTTTCTAAATTTGAGACCCTGTTCTGTTTTGTAATTCAGTTCCTGTGTAGCCAAGTTTACATTCCGTGTATTAGTGATATCTTATGATGTTTCTTTCTCTGTGTGACTTATTTCAGTTAGAATCATGATACCTGAATCCACTCATTATGCTGCTACGGGCCTGATGACATAGATTTCCTTGCTGAGTGATATTGCATTGTACGTAAGTACCACAACTTCTTTATCCATTTTTCACTTTCTGCGATATTGAACTTGTACCGTAAATCAGGTTCTTGTAAACAGAGCCGTCCCAACCTTTGGGGTGGCTGTGTCTTTTTGACTTTAATTTCCCTAAGCTATAGGACCATAAGTGGATGTGCCCTAGGCTCTGGTGCTTTGTTTTTTAGATGTTTCAGGAAACACCATACACTTCTCCCGAGTGGCTGTTGGCAATTGACATCCCGCCCATCAGCATAACAAGGCTCCCAGTTCTCCATGGCCTGTCCTGCCTTTCTGGATTTTACACTTTTTTCAGATGGCCCTTTTGACCGCGGGGAAGTGAGACTTCATTGTAGTGCAGATTTCCTTTGCAAGCTTGCTTGGTTGGCCAAAAAGGGCGTATGCGTTTTTTCCTGAATATATTCAGGAAAAAACGCATACGCCCTTTTTGGCCAAGTGCATCATTGTGGACGTTCTGCCTCTTTTCCTATGCTTTAAATGCAATTCCAGTCTACCTCCTGAAATCGGTTTCCTGCAATTCTGCCCCGCTTTCAAGTCCTCTTGGCAGCCTTACTTCAGTATATTTTTGGACGATAGCTGTCATTTATAACTCTGCAGGTTTGTGAATTACAGTGCCCCTGAGCTCCTTTCTTCAACTCGCTTTCTCGTGAGCTGGCCGCAACACCGCAGGATGGCTTCAGGCCCTAATCTGGTTCCGGCACGGCACGCTGAGCCTTTGGTTAATTCCTCTTCCTGGTGGGAAATGAGAGTTAAATTTGCCCGTCCAGACACCTCCAGCTAGTCTGTCATTGGTTCTCCCTATTCCTGTTCATCTTCCGCAGAAATTGCAAACTGGGCCAAACAGGAGGTTAAAGGCACTGACTCTCCAAGTCGGGAGAGTGTTAGTAAAGCGTCTGGAATGTTGCACCCGAGTACCAGGGGACGAAAACTGAGACATATTGGAACACGTCTCCCGATCACACGGTTGATCATACTCTGGGTTCCACATGCATGTTTTAGCTGAAGGAAGAATACCTTAAACCTGGAGAGTTGAGACCCGTGGAATGGGTACCATGCAATATGACTTCAAAGGGTCTTCATTTGCTCACCGAACCTCTCCAATCCTATCACTGCTGCGTTTATGCCCCTGTACACATGCTTGATTCTCTTTTGGAGACATAGAAATCCATAGGTTTTAAGATACTTCCTAGTCAGGTATATTCTTAGGCGTTTAATATGGGGTGTTGAGTCCATTTCGTTGAGCAAGGAGTAGCTCTTGTCTATTCCATACTTGGCTTAAGGAACTTTATCTGTGCTCATTTCAATCTCTGGTTTTATGCAGCACCCCAACTCACCTTTCCCCTTAAGCAAGCATAAGTTGGGTTTCTAAATTTGAGACCCTGTTCTGTTTTGGAATTCAGTTCCTGTGTAGCCAAGGTTACATTCCGTGTATTAGTGATATCTTATGATGATTCTTTCTCTGTGTGACTTATTTCAGTTAGAATCATCATACCTGAATCCACTCATTATGCTGCTACGGGCCTGATGACATAGATTTCCTTGCTGAGTGATATTGCATTGTACGTAAGTACCACAACTTCTTTATCCATTTTTCACTTTCTGTGATATTGAACTTGTACCGTAAACCAGGTTCTTGTAAACAGAGCCGTCCCAACCTTTGGGGTGGCTGTGTCTTTTTGATTTTAATTTCCCTAAGCTATAGGACCATAAGTGGAAGTGCCCTAGGCTCTGTTGCTTTGTTTTTTAGATGTTTCAGGAAACACCATACACTTCTCCCGAGTGGCTGTTGGCAATTTACATCCCGCCCATCAGCATAACAAGGCTCCCAGTTCTCCATGGCCTGTCCTGCCTTTCTGGATTTTACACTTTTTTCAGATGGCCCTTTTGACCGGGGGGAAGTGAGACTTCATTGTAGTGCAGATTTCCTTTGCAAGCTTGCTTGGTTGGCCAAAAAGGGCGTATGCGTTTTTTCCTGAATATATTCAGGAAAAAACGCATACGCCCTTTTTGGCCAAGTGCATCATTGTGGACGTTCTGCCTCTTTTCCTATGCTTTCAATGCAATTCCAGTCTACCTCCTGAAATCGGTTTCCTGCAATTCTGCCCCGCTTTCAAGTCCTCTTGGCAGCCTTACTTCAGTATATTTTTGGACGATAGCTGTCATTTATAACTCTGCAGGTTTGTGAATTACAGTGCCCCTGAGATCCTTTCTTCAACTCGCTTTCTCGTGAGCTGGCCACAACACCGCAGGATGGCTTCAGGCCCTATTCTGGTTCCCGCATGGCATGGTGAGCCTTTGGTTAATTCCTCTTCCTGGTGGGAAATGAGAGTTAAATTTGCCCGTCCAGACACCTCCAGCTAGTCTGTCATTGGTTCTCCCTATTCCTGTTCATCTTCCGCAGAAATTGCAAACTGGGCCAAACAGGAGGTTAAAGGCACTGACTCTCCAAGTCGGGAGAGTGTTAGTAAAGCGTCTGGAATGTTGCACCCGAGTACCAGGGGACGAAAACTGACACATATTGGAACACGTCTCCCGATCACACGGTTGATCATACTCTGGGTTCCACATGCATGTTTTAGCTGAAGGAAGAATACCTTAAACCTGGAGAGTTGAGACCCGTGGAATGGGTACCATGCAATATGACTTCAAAGGGTCTTCATTTGCTCACCGAACCTCTCCAATCCTATCACTGCTGCGTTTATGCCCCTGTACACATGCTTGATTCTCTTTCGGAGACATAGATATCCATAGGTTTTAAGATACTTCCTAGTCAGGTACATTCTTAGGCGTTTAATATGGGGTGTTGAGTCCATTTCCTTGAGCAAGGAGTAGCTCTTGTCTATTCCATATTTGGCTTAAGGAACTTTATCTGTGCTCATTTCAATCTCTGGTTTTATGCAGCACCCCAACTCACCTTTCCCCTTAAGGAAGCATAAGTTGTTTTTCTTAATTTGAGACCCTGTTCTGTTTTGTAATTCAGTTCCTGTGTAGCCAAGTTTACATTCCGTGTATTAGTGATATCTTATGATGTTTCTTTTTCTGTGTGACTTATTTCAGTTAGAATCATCATACCTGAATCCACTCATTATGCTGCTACGGGCCTGATGACATAGATTTCCTTGCTGAGTGATATTGCATTGTACGTAAGTACCACAACTTCTTTATCCATTTTTCACTTTCTGCGATATTGAACTTGTACCGTAAATCAGGTTCTTGTAAACAGAGCCGTCCCAACCTTTGGGGTGGCTGTGTCTTTTTGATTTTAATTTCCCTAAGCTATAGGACCATAAGTGGAAGTGCCCTAGGCTCTGTTGCTTTGTTTTTTAGATGTTTCAGGAAACACCATACACTTCTCCCGAGTGGCTGTTGGCAATTTACATCCCGCCCATCAGCATAACAAGGCTCCCAGTTCTCCATGGCCTGTCCTGCCTTTCTGGATTTTACACTTTTTTCAGATGGCCCTTTTGACTGGGGGGAAGTGAGACTTCATTGTAGTGCAGATTTCCTTTGCAAGCTTGCTTGGTTGGCAAAAATAGGCGTGTGCGTTTTTTCCTGTATATATTCAGGAAAAAACACATACGCCCTTTTTGGCCAAGTGCATCATTGTGGACGTTCTGCCTCTTTTCCTATGCTTTAAATGCAATTCCAGTCTACCTCCTGAAATCGGTTTCCTGCAATTCTGCCCCGCTTTCAAGTCCTCTTGGCAGCCTTACTTCAGTATATTTTTGGACGATAGCTGTCATTTATAACTCTGCAGGTTTGTGAATTACAGTGCCCCTGAGCTCCTTTCTTCAACTCGCTTTCTCGTGAGCTGGCCGCAACACCGCAGGATGGCTTCAGGCCCTATTCTGGTTCCGGCACGGCACGCTGAGCCTTTGGTTAATTCCTCTTCCTGGTGGGAAATGAGAGTTAAATTTGCCCGTCCAGACACCTCCAGCTAGTCTGTCATTGGTTCTCCCTATTCCTGTTCATCTTCCGCAGAAATTGCAAACTGGGCCAAACAGGAGGTTAAAGGCACTGACTCTCCAAGTCGGGAGAGTGTTAGTAAAGCGTCTGGAATGTTGCACCCGAGTACCAGGGGACGAAAACTGACACATATTGGAACACGTCTCCCGATCACACGGTTGATCATACTCTGGGTTCCACATGCATGTTTTAGCTGAAGGAAGAATACCTTAAACCTAGATAGTTGAGACCCGTGGAATGGGTACCATGCAATATGACTTCAAAGGGTCTTCATTTGCTCACCGAACCTCTCCAGTCCTATCACTGCTGCGTTTATGCCCCTGTACACACGCTTGATTCTCTTTCGGAGACATAGCAGTCCATAGGTTTTAAGATACTTCCTAGTCAGGTACATTCTTAGGCGTTTAATATGGGGTGTTGAGTCCATTTCGTTGAGCAAGGAGTAGCTCTTGTCTATTCCATATTTGGCTTAAGGAACTTTATCTGTGCTCATTTCAATCTCTGGTTTTATGCAGCACCCCAACTCACCTTTCCCCTTAAGCAAGCATAAGTTGGGTTTCTAAATTTGAGACCCTGTTCTGTTTTGTAATTCAGTTCCTGTGTAGCCAAGTTTACATTCCGTGTATTAGTGATATCTTATGATGTTTCTTTCTCTGTGTGACTTATTTCAGTTAGAATCATGATACCTGAATCCACTCATTATGCTGCTACGGGCCTGATGACATAGATTTCCTTGCTGAGTGATATTGCATTGTACGTAAGTACCACAACTTCTTTATCCATTTTTCACTTTCTGCGATATTGAACTTGTACCGTAAATCAGGTTCTTGTAAACAGAGCCGTCCCAACCTTTGGGGTGGCTGTGTCTTTTTGACTTTAATTTCCCTAAGCTATAGGACCATAAGTGGATGTGCCCTAGGCTCTGGTGCTTTGTTTTTTAGATGTTTCAGGAAACACCATACACTTCTCCCGAGTGGCTGTTGGCAATTGACATCCCGCCCATCAGCATAACAAGGCTCCCAGTTCTCCATGGCCTGTCCTGCCTTTCTGGATTTTACACTTTTTTCAGATGGCCCTTTTGACCGCGGGGAAGTGAGACTTCATTGTAGTGCAGATTTCCTTTGCAAGCTTGCTTGGTTGGCCAAAAAGGGCGTATGCGTTTTTTCCTGAATATATTCAGGAAAAAACGCATACGCCCTTTTTGGCCAAGTGCATCATTGTGGACGTTCTGCCTCTTTTCCTATGCTTTAAATGCAATTCCAGTCTACCTCCTGAAATCGGTTTCCTGCAATTCTGCCCCGCTTTCAAGTCCTCTTGGCAGCCTTACTTCAGTATATTTTTGGACGATAGCTGTCATTTATAACTCTGCAGGTTTGTGAATTACAGTGCCCCTGAGCTCCTTTCTTCAACTCGCTTTCTCGTGAGCTGGCCGCAACACCGCAGGATGGCTTCAGGCCCTAATCTGGTTCCGGCACGGCACGCTGAGCCTTTGGTTAATTCCTCTTCCTGGTGGGAAATGAGAGTTAAATTTGCCCGTCCAGACACCTCCAGCTAGTCTGTCATTGGTTCTCCCTATTCCTGTTCATCTTCCGCAGAAATTGCAAACTGGGCCAAACAGGAGGTTAAAGGCACTGACTCTCCAAGTCGGGAGAGTGTTAGTAAAGCGTCTGGAATGTTGCACCCGAGTACCAGGGGACGAAAACTGAGACATATTGGAACACGTCTCCCGATCACACGGTTGATCATACTCTGGGTTCCACATGCATGTTTTAGCTGAAGGAAGAATACCTTAAACCTGGAGAGTTGAGACCCGTGGAATGGGTACCATGCAATATGACTTCAAAGGGTCTTCATTTGCTCACCGAACCTCTCCAATCCTATCACTGCTGCGTTTATGCCCCTGTACACATGCTTGATTCTCTTTTGGAGACATAGAAATCCATAGGTTTTAAGATACTTCCTAGTCAGGTATATTCTTAGGCGTTTAATATGGGGTGTTGAGTCCATTTCGTTGAGCAAGGAGTAGCTCTTGTCTATTCCATACTTGGCTTAAGGAACTTTATCTGTGCTCATTTCAATCTCTGGTTTTATGCAGCACCCCAACTCACCTTTCCCCTTAAGCAAGCATAAGTTGGGTTTCTAAATTTGAGACCCTGTTCTGTTTTGGAATTCAGTTCCTGTGTAGCCAAGGTTACATTCCGTGTATTAGTGATATCTTATGATGATTCTTTCTCTGTGTGACTTATTTCAGTTAGAATCATCATACCTGAATCCACTCATTATGCTGCTACGGGCCTGATGACATAGATTTCCTTGCTGAGTGATATTGCATTGTACGTAAGTACCACAACTTCTTTATCCATTTTTCACTTTCTGTGATATTGAACTTGTACCGTAAACCAGGTTCTTGTAAACAGAGCCGTCCCAACCTTTGGGGTGGCTGTGTCTTTTTGATTTTAATTTCCCTAAGCTATAGGACCATAAGTGGAAGTGCCCTAGGCTCTGTTGCTTTGTTTTTTAGATGTTTCAGGAAACACCATACACTTCTCCCGAGTGGCTGTTGGCAATTTACATCCCGCCCATCAGCATAACAAGGCTCCCAGTTCTCCATGGCCTGTCCTGCCTTTCTGGATTTTACACTTTTTTCAGATGGCCCTTTTGACCGGGGGGAAGTGAGACTTCATTGTAGTGCAGATTTCCTTTGCAAGCTTGCTTGGTTGGCCAAAAAGGGCGTATGCGTTTTTTCCTGAATATATTCAGGAAAAAACGCATACGCCCTTTTTGTCCAAGTGCATCATTGTGGACGTTCTGCCTCTTTTCCTATGCTTTAAATGCAATTCCAGTCTACCTCCTGAAATCGGTTTCCTGCAATTCTGCCCCGCTTTCAAGTCCTCTTGGCAGCCTTACTTCAGTATATTTTTGGACGATAGCTGTCATTTATAACTCTGTAGGTTTGTGAATTACAGTGCCCCTGAGCTCCTTTCTTCAACTCGCTTTCTCGTGAGCTGGCCACAACACCACAAGAGTGCTTCAGGCCCTAATGTGGTTCCGGCACGGCACGCTGAGCCTTTGGTTAATTCCTCTTCCTGGTGGGAAATGAGAGTTAAATATGCCCGTCCAGACACCTCCAGCTAGTCTGTCATTGGTTCTCCCTATTCCTGTTCATCTTCCACAGAAATTGCAAACTGGGCCAAACAGGAGGTTAAAGGCACTGACTCTCCAACTCGGGAGAGTGTTAGTAAAGCGTCTGGAATGTTGCACCCGAGTACCAGGGGACGAAAACTGACACATATTGGAACACGTCTGCCGATCACACGGTTGATCATACTCTGGGTTCCACATGCATGTTTTAGCTGAAGGAAGAATACCTTCAACCTGGAGAGTTGAGACCCGTGGAATGGGTACCATGCACTATGACTTCAAAGGGTCTTCATTTGCTCACCGAACCTCTCCAATCCTATCACTGCTGCGTTTATGCCCCTGTACACATGCTTGATTCTCTTTCGGAGACATAGATATCCATAGGTTTTAAGATACTTCCTAGTCAGGTACATTCTTAGGCGTTTAATATGGGGTGTTGAGTCCATTTCGTTGAGCAAGGAGTAGCTCTTGTCTATTCCATATTTGGCTTAAGGAACTTTATCTGTGCTCATTTCAATCTCTGGTTTTATGCAGCACCCCAACTCACCTTTCCCCTTAAGCAAGCATAAGTTGGGTTTCTAAATTTGAGACCCTGTTCTGTTTTGTAATTCAGTTCCTGTGTAGCCAAATTTACATTCCGTGTATTAGTGATATCTTATGATGTTTCTTTTTCTGTGTGACTTATTTCAGTTAGAATCATCATACCTGAATCCACTCATTATGCTGCTACGGGCCTGATGACATAGATTTCCTTGCTGAGTGATATTGCATTGTACGTAAGTACCACAACTTCTTTATCCATTTTTCACTTTCTGCGATATTGAACTTGTACCGTAAATCAGGTTCTTGTAAACAGAGCCGTCCCAACCTTTGGGGTGGCTGTGTCTTTTTGATTTTAATTTCCCTAAGCTATAGGACCATAAGTGGAAGTGCCCTAGGCTCTGTTGCTTTGTTTTTTAGATGTTTCAGGAAACACCATACACTTCTCCCGAGTGGCTGTTGGCAATTTACATCCCGCCCATCAGCATAACAAGGCTCCCAGTTCTCCATGGCCTGTCCTGCCTTTCTGGATTTTACACTTTTTTCAGATGGCCCTTTTGACTGGGGGGAAGTGAGACTTCATTGTAGTGCAGATTTCCTTTGCAAGCTTGCTTGGTTGGCCAAAATAGGCGTATGCGTTTTTTCCTGAATATATTCAGGAAAAAACGCATACGCCCTTTTTGGCCAAGTGCATCATTGTGGACGTTCTGCCTCTTTTCCTATGCTTTAAATGCAATTCCAGTCTACCTCCTGAAATCGGTTTCCTGCAATTCTGCCCCGCTTTCAAGTCCTCTTGGCAGCCTTACTTCAGTATATTTTTGGACGATAGCTGTCATTTATAACTCTGCAGGTTTGTGAATTACAGTGCCCCTGAGCTCCTTTCTTCAACTCGCTTTCTCGTGAGCTGGCCGCAACACCGCAGGAGTGCTTCAGGCCCTAATCTGGTTCCGGCACGGCACGCTGAGCCTTTGTTTAATTCCCCTTCCTGGTGGGAAATGAGAGTTAAATTTGCCCGTCCAGACACCTCCAGCTAGTCTGTCATTGGTTCTCCCTATTCCTGTTCATCTTCTGCAGAAATTGCAAACTGGGCCAAACAGGAGGTTAAAGGCACTGACTCTCCAAGTCGGGAGAGTGTTAGTAAAGCGTCTGGAATGTTGCACCCGAGTACCAGGGGACGAAAACTGAGACATATTGGAACACGTCTCCCGCTCACACTGTTGATCATACTCTGGGTTCCACATGCATGTTTTAGCTGAAGGAAGAATACCTTAAACCTGGAGAGTTGAGACCCGTGGAATGGGTACCATGCAATATGTCTTCAAAGGGTCTTCATTTGCTCACCGAACCTCTCCAATCCTATCACTGCTGCGTTTATGCCCCTGTACACACACTTGATTCTCTTTCGGAGACATAGCAGTCCATAGGTTTTACGATACTTCCTAGTCAGGTACATTCTTAGGCGTTTAATATGGGGTGTTGAGTCCATTTCGTTGAGCAAGGAGTAGCTCTTGTCTATTCCATATTTGGCTTAAGGAACTTTATCTGTGCTCATTTCAATCTCTGGTTTTATGCATTACCCCAACTCACCTTTCCCCTTAAGGAAGCATAAGTTGGTTTTCTAAATTTGAGACCCTATTCTGTTTTGTAATTCAGTTCCTGTGTAGCCAAGTTTACATTCCGTGTATTAGTGATATCTTATGATGTTTCTTTTTCTGTGTGACTTATTTCAGTTAGAATCATCATACCTGAATCCACTCATTATGCTGCTACGGGCCTGATGACATAGATTTCCTTGCTGAGTGATATTGCATTGTACGTAAGTACCACAACTTCTTTATCCATTTTTCACTTTCTGCGATATTGAACTTGTACCGTAAATCAGGTTCTTGTAAACAGAGCCGTCCCAACCTTTGGGGTGGCTGTGTCTTTTTGATTTTAATTTCCCTAAGCTATAGGACCATAAGTGGAAGTGCCCTAGGCTCTGTTATTTGTTTTTTAGATGTTTCAGGAAACACCATACACTTCTTCTGAGTGGCTGTTGGCAATTTACATCCCGCCCATCAGCATAACAAGGCTCCCAGTTCTCCATGGCCTGTCCTGCCTTTCTGGATTTTACACTTTTTTCAGATGGCCCTTTTGACCGGGGGGAAGTGAGACTTCATTGTAGTGCAGATTTCCTTTGCAAGCTTGCTTGGTTGGCCAAAAAGGGCGTATGCGTTTTTTCCTGAATATATTCAGGAAAAAACGCATACGCCCTTTTTGGCCAAGTGCATCATTGTGGACGTTCTGCCTCTTTTCCTATGCTTTAAATGCAATTCCAGTCTACCTCCTGAAATCGGTTTCCTGCAATTCTGCCCCGCTTTCAAGTCCTCTTGGCAGCCTTACTTCAGTATATTTTTGGACGATAGCTGTCATTTATAACTCTGCAGGTTTGTGAATTACAGTGCCCCTGAGCTCCTTTCTTCAACTCGCTTTCTCGTGAGCTGGCCGCAACACCGCACGATTGCTTCAGGCCCTAATCTGGTTCCGGCACGGCACGCTGAGCCTTTGGTTAATTCCTCTTCCTGGTGGGAAATGAGAGTTAAATTTGCCCATCCAGACACCTCCAGCTAGTCTGCCATTGGTTCTCCCTATTCCTGTTCATCTTCCGCAGAAATTGCAAACTGGGCCAAACAGGAGGTTAAAGGCACTGACTCTCCAAGTCGGGAGAGTGTTAGTAAAGCGTCTGGAATGTTGCACCCGAGTACCAGGGGACGCAAACTGAGACATATTGGAACACGTCTCCCGATCACACGGTTGATCATACTCTGGGTTCCACATGCATGTTTTAGCTGAAGGAAGAATACCTTAAACCTGGAGAGTTGAGACCCGTGGAATGCGTACCATGCAATATGACTTCAAAGGGTCTTCATTTGCTCACCGAACCTCTCCAATCCTATCACTGCTGCGTTTATGCCCCTGTACACACGCTTGATTCTCTTTCGGAGACATAGCAATCCATAGGTTTTAAGATACTTCCTAGTCAGGTACATGCTTAGGCGTTTAATATGGGGTGTTGAGTCCATTTCGTTGAGCAAGGAGTAGCTCTTGTCTATTCCATATTTGGCTTAAGGAACTTTATCTGTGCTCACTTCAATCTCTGGTTTTATGCATTACCCCAACTCACCTTTCCCCTTAAGGAAGCATAAGTTGGTTTTCTAAATTTGAGACCCTGTTCTGTTTTGTAATTCAGTTCCTGTGTAGCCAAGGTTACATTCCGTGTATTAGTGATATCTTATGATGTTTCTTTTTCTGTGTGACTTATTTCAGTTAGAATCATCATACCTGAATCCACTCATTATGCTGCTACGGGCCTGATGACATAGATTTCATTGCTGAGTGATATTGCATTGTTCATAAGTACCACAACTTCTTTATCCATTTTTCACTTTCTGCGATATTGAACTTGTACCGTAAACCAGGTTCTTGTAAACAGAGCCGTCCCAACCTTTGGGGTGGCTGTGTCTTTTTGATTTTAATTTCCCTAAGCTATAGGACCATAAGTTGAAGTGCCCTAGGCTCTGTTGCTTTGTTTTTTAGATGTTTCAGGAAACACCATACACTTCTCCCGAGTGGCTGTTGGCAATTTACATCCCACCAATCAGCATAACAAGGCTCCCAGTTCTCCATGGCCTGTCCTGCCTTTCTGGATTTTACACTTTTTTCAGATGGCCCTTTTGACCGCGGGGAAGTGAGACTTCATTGTAGTGCAGATTTCCTTTGCAAGCTTGCTTGGTTGGCCAAAAAGGGCGTATGCGTTTTTTCCTGAATATATTCAGGAAAAAACGCATACGCCCTTTTTGGCCAAGTGCATCATTGTGGACGTTCTGCCTCTTTTCCTATGCTTTAAATGCAATTCCAGTCTACCTCCTGAAATCGGTTTCCTGCAATTCTGCCCCGCTTTCAAGTCCTCTTGGCAGCCTTACTTCAGTATATTTTTGGACGATAGCTGTCATTTATAACTCTGTAGGTTTGTGAATTACAGTGCCCCTGAGCTCCTTTCTTCAACTCGCTTTCTCGTGAGCTGGCCACAACACCGCAGGATGGCTTCAGGCCCTATTCTGGTTCCCGCACGGCATGCTGATCCTTTGGTTAATTCCTCTTCCTGGTGGGAAATGAGAGTTAAATTTGCCCGTCCAGACACCTCCAGCTAGTCTCTCATTGGTTCTCCCTATTCCTGTTCATCTTCCGCAGAAATTGCAAACTGGGCCAAACAGGAGGTTAAAGGCACTGACTCTCCAAGTCGGGAGAGTGTTAGTAAAGCGTCTGGAATGTTGCACCCGAGTACCAGGGGACGAAAACTGAGACATATTGGAACACGTCTCCCGATCACACGGTTGATCATACTCTGGGTTCCACATGCATGTTTTAGCTGAAGGAAGAATACCTTAAACCTGGAGAGTTGAGACCCGTGGAATGGGTACCATGCAATATGACTTCAAAGGGTCTTCATTTGCTCACCGAACCTCTCCAATCCTATCACTGCTGCGTTTATGCCCCTGCACACACGCTTGATTCTGTTTCGGAGACATAGCAATCCATAGGTTTTAAGATACTTCCTAGTCAGGTACATGCTTAGGCGTTTAATATGGGGTGTTGAGTCCATTTCGTTGAGCAAGGAGTAGCTCTTGTCTATTCCATATTTGGCTTAAGGAACTTTATCTGTGCTCACTTCAATCTCTGGTTTTATGCATTACCCCAACTCACCTTTCCCCTTAAGGAAGCATAAGTTGGTTTTCTAAATTTGAGACCCTGTTCTGTTTTGTAATTCAGTTCCTGTGTAGCCAAGGTTACATTCCGTGTATTAGTGATATCTTATGATGTTTCTTTTTCTGTGTGACTTATTTCAGTTAGAATTATCATACCTGAATCCACTCATTATGCTGCTACGGGCCTGATGACATAGATTTCATTGCTGAGTGATATTGCATTGTACGTAAGTACCAAAACTTCTTTATCCATTTTTCACTTTCTGCGATATTGAACTTGTACCGTAAACCAGGTTCTTGTAAACAGAGCCGTCCCAACCTTTGGGGTGGCTGTGTCTTTTTGATTTTAATTTCCCTAAGCTATAGGACCATAAGTGGAAGTGCCCTAGGCTCTGTTGCTTTGTTTTTTAGATGTTTCAGGAAACACCATACACTTCTCCCGAGTGGCTGTTGGCAATTGACATCCCGCCCATCAGCATAACAAGGCTCCCAGTTCTCCATGGCCTGTCCTGCCTTTCTGGATTTTACACTTTTTTCAGATGGCCCTTTTGACCGGGGGGAAGTGAGACTTCATTGTAGTGCAGATTTCCTTTGCAAGCTTGCTTGGTTGGCCAAAAAGGGCGTATGCGTTTTTTCCTGAATATATTCAGGAAAAAACGCATACGCCCTTTTTGGCCAAGTGCATCATTGTGGACGTTCTGCCTCTTTTCCTATGCTTTCAATGCAATTCCAGTCTACCTCCTGAAATCGGTTTCCTGCAATTCTGCCCCGCTTTCAAGTCCTCTTGGCAGCCTTACTTCAGTATATTTTTGGACGATAGCTGTCATTTATAACTCTGCAGGTTTGTGAATTACAGTGCCCCTGAGCTCCTTTCTTCAACTCGCTTTCTCGTGAGCTGGCCGCAACACCGCAGGATGGCTTCAGGCCCTAATCTGGTTCCGGCACGGCACGCTGAGCCTTTGGTTAATTCCTCTTCCTGGTGGGAAATGAGAGTTAAATTTGCCCGTCCAGACACCTCCAGCTAGTCTGTCATTGGTTCTCCCTATTCCTGTTCATCTTCCGCAGAAATTGCAAACTGGGCCAAACAGGAGGTTAAAGGCACTGACTCTCCAAGTCGGGAGAGTGTTAGTAAAGCGTCTGGAATGTTGCACCCGAGTACCAGGGGACGAAAACTGACACATATTGGAACACGTCTCCCGATCACACGGTTGATCATACTCTGGGTTCCACATGCATGTTTTAGCTGAAGGAAGAATACCTTAAACCTGGAGAGTTGAGACCCGTGGAATGGGTACCATGCAATATGACTTCAAAGGGTCTTCATTTGCTCACCGAACCTCTCCAGTCCTATCACTGCTGCGTTTATGCCCCTGTACACACGCTTGGTTCTCTTTCGGAGACATAGCAATCCATAGGTTTTAAGATACTTCCTAGTCAGGTACATGCTTAGGTGTTTAATATGGGGTGTTGAGTCCATTTCGTTGAGCAAGGAGTAGCTCTTGTCTATTCCATATTTGGCTTAAGGAACTTTATCTGTGCTCATTTCAATCTCTGGTTTTATGCAGCACCCCAACTCACCTTTCCCCTTAAGGAAGCATAAGTTGTTTTTCTTAATTTGAGACCCTGTTCTGTTTTGTAATTCAGTTCCTGTGTAGCCAAGTTTACATTCCGTGTATTAGTGATATCTTATGATGTTTCTTTTTCTGTGTGACTTATTTCAGTTAGAATCATCATACCTGAATCCACTCATTATGCTGCTACGGGCCTGATGACATAGATTTCCTTGCTGAGTGATATTGCATTGTACGTAAGTACCACAACTTCTTTATCCATTTTTCACTTTCTGCGATATTGAACTTGTACCGTAAATCAGGTTCTTGTAAACAGAGCCGTCCCAACCTTTGGGGTGGCTGTGTCTTTTTGATTTTAATTTCCCTAAGCTATAGGACCATAAGTGGAAGTGCCCTAGGCTCTGTTGCTTTGTTTTTTAGATGTTTCAGGAAACACCATACACTTCTCCCGAGTGGCTGTTGGCAATTTACATCCCGCCCATCAGCATAACAAGGCTCCCAGTTCTCCATGGCCTGTCCTGCCTTTCTGGATTTTACACTTTTTTCAGATGGCCCTTTTGACTGGGGGGAAGTGAGACTTCATTGTAGTGCAGATTTCCTTTGCAAGCTTGCTTGGTTGGCAAAAATAGGCGTATGCGTTTTTTCCTGTATATATTCAGGAAAAAACACATACGCCCTTTTTGGCCAAGTGCATCATTGTGGACGTTCTGCCTCTTTTCCTATGCTTTCAATGCAATTCCAGTCTACCTCCTGAAATCGGTTTCCTGCAATTCTGCCCCGCTTTCAAGTCCTCTTGGCAGCCTTACTTCAGTATATTTTTGGACGATAGCTGTCATTTATAACTCTGCAGGTTTGTGAATTACAGTGCCCCTGAGCTCCTTTCTTCAACTCGCTTTCTCGTGAGCTGGCCGCAACACCGCAGGATGGCTTCAGGCCCTAATCTGGTTCCGGCACGGCACGCTGAGCCTTTGGTTAATTCCTCTTCCTGGTGGGAAATGAGAGTTAAATTTGCCCGTCCAGACACCTCCAGCTAGTCTGTCATTGGTTCTCCCTATTCCTGTTCATCTTCCGCAGAAATTGCAAACTGGGCCAAACAGGAGGTTAAAGGCACTGACTCTCCAAGTCGGGAGAGTGTTAGTAAAGCGTCTGGAATGTTGCACCCGAGTACCAGGGGACGAAAACTGACACATATTGGAACACGTCTCCCGATCACACGGTTGATCATACTCTGGGTTCCACATGCATGTTTTAGCTGAAGGAAGAATACCTTAAACCTAGATAGTTGAGACCCGTGGAATGGGTACCATGCAATATGACTTCAAAGGGTCTTCATTTGCTCACCGAACCTCTCCAGTCCTATCACTGCTGCGTTTATGCCCCTGTACACACGCTTGATTCTCTTTCGGAGACATAGCAGTCCATAGGTTTTAAGATACTTCCTAGTCAGGTACATTCTTAGGCGTTTAATATGGGGTGTTGAGTCCATTTCGTTGAGCAAGGAGTAGCTCTTGTCTATTCCATATTTGGCTTAAGGAACTTTATCTGTGCTCATTTCAATCTCTGGTTTTATGCAGCACCCCAACTCACCTTTCCCCTTAAGCAAGCATAAGTTGGGTTTCTAAATTTGAGACCCTGTTCTGTTTTGGAATTCAGTTCCTGTGTAGCCAAGTTTACATTCCGTGTATTAGTGATATCTTATGATGTTTCTTTCTCTGTGTGACTTATTTCAGTTAGAATCATGATACCTGAATCCACTCATTATGCTGCTACGGGCCTGATGACATAGATTTCCTTGCTGAGTGATATTGCATTGTACGTAAGTACCACAACTTCTTTATCCATTTTTCACTTTCTGCGATATTGAACTTGTACCGTAAATCAGGTTCTTGTAAACAGAGCCGTCCCAACCTTTGGGGTGGCTGTGTCTTTTTGACTTTAATTTCCCTAAGCTATAGGACCATAAGTGGATGTGCCCTAGGCTCTGGTGCTTTGTTTTTTAGATGTTTCAGGAAACACCATACACTTCTCCCGAGTGGCTGTTGGCAATTGACATCCCGCCCATCAGCATAACAAGGCTCCCAGTTCTCCATGGCCTGTCCTGCCTTTCTGGATTTTACACTTTTTTCAGATGGCCCTTTTGACCGCGGGGAAGTGAGACTTCATTGTAGTGCAGATTTCCTTTGCAAGCTTGCTTGGTTGGCCAAAAAGGGCGTATGCGTTTTTTCCTGAATATATTCAGGAAAAAACGCATACGCCCTTTTTGGCCAAGTGCATCATTGTGGACGTTCTGCCTCTTTTCCTATGCTTTAAATGCAATTCCAGTCTACCTCCTGAAATCGGTTTCCTGCAATTCTGCCCCGCTTTCAAGTCCTCTTGGCAGCCTTACTTCAGTATATTTTTGGACGATAGCTGTCATTTATAACTCTGCAGGTTTGTGAATTACAGTGCCCCTGAGCTCCTTTCTTCAACTCGCTTTCTCGTGAGCTGGCCGCAACACCGCAGGATGGCTTCAGGCCCTAATCTGGTTCCGGCACGGCACGCTGAGCCTTTGGTTAATTCCTCTTCCTGGTGGGAAATGAGAGTTAAATTTGCCCGTCCAGACACCTCCAGCTAGTCTGTCATTGGTTCTCCCTATTCCTGTTCATCTTCCGCAGAAATTGCAAACTGGGCCAAACAGGAGGTTAAAGGCACTGACTCTCCAAGTCGGGAGAGTGTTAGTAAAGCGTCTGGAATGTTGCACCCGAGTACCAGGGGACGAAAACTGACACATATTGGAACACGTCTCCCGATCACACGGTTGATCATACTCTGGGTTCCACATGCATGTTTTAGCTGAAGGAAGAATACCTTAAACCTGGAGAGTTGAGACCCGTGGAATGGGTACCATGCAATATGACTTCAAAGGGTCTTCATTTGCTCACCGAACCTCTCCAATCCTATCACTGCTGCGTTTATGCCCCTGTACACATGCTTGATTCTCTTTTGGAGACATAGAAATCCATAGGTTTTAAGATACTTCCTAGTCAGGTATATTCTTAGGCGTTTAATATGGGGTGTTGAGTCCATTTCGTTGAGCAAGGAGTAGCTCTTGTCTATTCCATACTTGGCTTAAGGAACTTTATCTGTGCTCATTTCAATCTCTGGTTTTATGCAGCACCCCAACTCACCTTTCCCCTTAAGCAAGCATAAGTTGGGTTTCTAAATTTGAGACCCTGTTCTGTTTTGGAATTCAGTTCCTGTGTAGCCAAGGTTACATTCCGTGTATTAGTGATATCTTATGATGATTCTTTCTCTGTGTGACTTATTTCAGTTAGAATCATCATACCTGAATCCACTCATTATGCTGCTACGGGCCTGATGACATAGATTTCCTTGCTGAGTGATATTGCATTGTACGTAAGTACCACAACTTCTTTATCCATTTTTCACTTTCTGTGATATTGAACTTGTACCGTAAACCAGGTTCTTGTAAACAGAGCCGTCCCAACCTTTGGGGTGGCTGTGTCTTTTTGATTTTAATTTCCCTAAGCTATAGGACCATAAGTGGAAGTGCCCTAGGCTCTGTTGCTTTGTTTTTTAGATGTTTCAGGAAACACCATACACTTCTCCCGAGTGGCTGTTGGCAATTTACATCCCGCCCATCAGCATAACAAGGCTCCCAGTTCTCCATGGCCTGTCCTGCCTTTCTGGATTTTACACTTTTTTCAGATGGCCCTTTTGACCGGGGGGAAGTGAGACTTCATTGTAGTGCAGATTTCCTTTGCAAGCTTGCTTGGTTGGCCAAAAAGGGCGTATGCGTTTTTTCCTGAATATATTCAGGAAAAAACGCATACGCCCTTTTTGGCCAAGTGCATCATTGTGGACGTTCTGCCTCTTTTCCTATGCTTTAAATGCAATTCCAGTCTACCTCCTGAAATCGGTTTCCTGCAATTCTGCCCCGCTTTCAAGTCCTCTTGGCAGCCTTACTTCAGTATATTTTTGGACGATAGCTGTCATTTATAACTCTGTAGGTTTGTGAATTACAGTGCCCCTGAGCTCCTTTCTTCAACTCGCTTTCTCGTGAGCTGGCCGCAACACCACAGGAGTGCTTCAGGCCCTAATGTGGTTCTGGCACGGCACGCTGAGCCTTTGGTTAATTCCTCTTCCTGGTGGGAAATGAGAGTTAAATATGCCCGTCCAGACACCTCCAGCTAGTCTGTCATTGGTTCTCCCTATTCCTGTTCATCTTCCACAGAAATTGCAAACTGGGCCAAACAGGAGGTTAAAGGCACTGACTCTCCAACTCGGGAGAGTGTTAGTAAAGCGTCTGGAATGTTGCACCCGAGTACCAGGGGACGAAAACTGACACATATTGGAACACGTCTCCCGATCACACGGTTGATCATACTCTGGGTTCCACATGCATGTTTTAGCTGAAGGAAGAATACCTTCAACCTGGAGAGTTGAGACCCGTGGAATGGGTACCATGCAATATGACTTCAAAGGGTCTTCATTTGCTCACCGAACCTCTCCAATCCTATCACTGCTGCGTTTATGCCCCTGTACACATGCTTGATTCTCTTTCGGAGACATAGATATCCATAGGTTTTAAGATACTTCCTAGTCAGGTACATTCTTAGGCGTTTAATATGGGGTGTTGAGTCCATTTCGTTGAGCAAGGAGTAGCTCTTGTCTATTCCATATTTGGCTTAAGGAACTTTATCTGTGCTCATTTCAATCTCTGGTTTTATGCAGCACCCCAACTCACCTTTCCCCTTAAGCAAGCATAAGTTGGGTTTCTAAATTTGAGACCCTGTTCTGTTTTGTAATTCAGTTCCTGTGTAGCCAAGTTTACATTCCGTGTATTAGTGATATCTTATGATGTTTCTTTTTCTGTGTGACTTATTTCAGTTAGAATCATCATACCTGAATCCACTCATTATGCTGCTACGGGCCTGATGACATAGATTTCCTTGCTGAGTGATATTGCATTGTACGTAAGTACCACAACTTCTTTATCCATTTTTCACTTTCTGCGATATTGAACTTGTACCGTAAATCAGGTTCTTGTAAACAGAGCCGTCCCAACCTTTGGGGTGGCTGTGTCTTTTTGATTTTAATTTCCCTAAGCTATAGGACCATAAGTGGAAGTGCCCTAGGCTCTGTTGCTTTGTTTTTTAGATGTTTCAGGAAACACCATACACTTCTCCCGAGTGGCTGTTGGCAATTTACATCCCGCCCATCAGCATAACAAGGCTCCCAGTTCTCCATGGCCTGTCCTGCCTTTCTGGATTTTACACTTTTTTCAGATGGCCCTTTTGACTGGGGGGAAGTGAGACTTCATTGTAGTGCAGATTTCCTTTGCAAGCTTGCTTGGTTGGCCAAAATAGGCGTATGCGTTTTTTCCTGAATATATTCAGGAAAAAACGCATACGCCCTTTTTGGCCAAGTGCATCATTGTGGACGTTCTGCCTCTTTTCCTATGCTTTAAATGTAATTCCAGTCTACCTCCTGAAATCGGTTTCCTGCAATTCTGCCCCGCTTTCAAGTCCTCTTGGCAGCCTTACTTCAGTATATTTTTGGACGATAGCTGTCATTTATAACTCTGCAGGTTTGTGAATTACAGTGCCCCTGAGCTCCTTTCTTCAACTCGCTTTCTCGTGAGCTGGCCGCAACACCGCAGGAGTGCTTCAGGCCCTAATCTGGTTCCGGCACGGCACGCTGAGCCTTTGTTTAATTCCCCTTCCTGGTGGGAAATGAGAGTTAAATTTGCCCGTCCAGACACCTCCAGCTAGTCTGTCATTGGTTCTCCCTATTCCTGTTCATCTTCTGCAGAAATTGCAAACTGGGCCAAACAGGAGGTTAAAGGCACTGACTCTCCAAGTCGGGAGAGTGTTAGTAAAGCGTCTGGAATGTTGCACCCGAGTACCAGGGGACGAAAACTGAGACATATTGGAACACGTCTCCCGCTCACACTGTTGATCATACTCTGGGTTCCACATGCATGTTTTAGCTGAAGGAAGAATACCTTAAACCTGGAGAGTTGAGACCCGTGGAATGGGTACCATGCAATATGTCTTCAAAGGGTCTTCATTTGCTCACCGAACCTCTCCAATCCTATCACTGCTGCGTTTATGCCCCTGTACACACACTTGATTCTCTTTCGGAGACATAGCAGTCCATAGGTTTTACGATACTTCCTAGTCAGGTACATTCTTAGGCGTTTAATATGGGGTGTTGAGTCCATTTCGTTGAGCAAGGAGTAGCTCTTGTCTATTCCATATTTGGCTTAAGGAACTTTATCTGTGCTCATTTCAATCTCTGGTTTTATGCATTACCCCAACTCACCTTTCCCCTTAAGGAAGCATAAGTTGGTTTTCTAAATTTGAGACCCTATTCTGTTTTGTAATTCAGTTCCTGTGTAGCCAAGTTTACATTCCGTGTATTAGTGATATCTTATGATGTTTCTTTTTCTGTGTGACTTATTTCAGTTAGAATCATCATACCTGAATCCACTCATTATGCTGCTACGGGCCTGATGACATAGATTTCCTTGCTGAGTGATATTGCATTGTACGTAAGTACCACAACTTCTTTATCCATTTTTCACTTTCTGCGATATTGAACTTGTACCGTAAACCAGGTTCTTGTAAACAGAGCCGTCCCAACCTTTGGGGTGGCTGTGTCTTTTTGATTTTAATTTCCCTAAGCTATAGGACCATAAGTGGAAGTGCCCTAGGCTCTGTTATTTGTTTTTTAGATGTTTCAGGAAACACCATACACTTCTTCTGAGTGGCTGTTGGCAATTTACATCCCGCCCATCAGCATAACAAGGCTCCCAGTTCTCCATGGCCTGTCCTGCCTTTCTGGATTTTACACTTTTTTCAGATGGCCCTTTTGACCGGGGGGAAGTGAGACTTCATTGTAGTGCAGATTTCCTTTGCAAGCTTGCTTGGTTGGCCAAAAAGGGCGTATGCGTTTTTTCCTGAATATATTCAGGAAAAAACGCATACGCCCTTTTTGGTCAAGTGCATCATTGTGGACGTTCTGCCTCTTTTCCTATGCTTTAAATGCAATTCCAGTCTACCTCCTGAAATCGGTTTCCTGCAATTCTGCCCCGCTTTCAAGTCCTCTTGGCAGCCTTACTTCAGTATATTTTTGGACGATAGCTGTCATTTATAACTCTGCAGGTTTGTGAATTACAGTGCCCCTGAGCTCCTTTCTTCAACTCGCTTTCTCGTGAGCTGGCCGCAACACCGCACGATTGCTTCAGGCCCTAATCTGGTTCCGGCACGGCACGCTGAGCCTTTGGTTAATTCCTCTTCCTGGTGGGAAATGAGAGTTAAATTTGCCCATCCAGACACCTCCAGCTAGTCTGCCATTGGTTCTCCCTATTCCTGTTCATCTTCCGCAGAAATTGCAAACTGGGCCAAACAGGAGGTTAAAGGCACTGACTCTCCAAGTCGGGAGAGTGTTAGTAAAGCGTCTGGAATGTTGCACCCGAGTACCAGGGGACGCAAACTGAGACATATTGGAACACGTCTCCCGATCACACGGTTGATCATACTCTGGGTTCCACATGCATGTTTTAGCTGAAGGAAGAATACCTTAAACCTGGAGATTTGAGACCCGTGGAATGCGTACCATGCAATATGACTTCAAAGGGTCTTCATTTGCTCACCGAACCTCTCCAATCCTATCACTGCTGCGTTTATGCCCCTGTACACACGCTTGATTCTCTTTCGGAGACATAGCAATCCATAGGTTTTAAGATACTTCCTAGTCAGGTACATGCTTAGGCGTTTAATATGGGGTGTTGAGTCCATTTCGTTGAGCAAGGAGTAGCTCTTGTCTATTCCATATTTGGCTTAAGGAACTTTATCTGTGCTCACTTCAATCTCTGGTTTTATGCATTACCCCAACTCACCTTTCCCCTTAAGGAAGCATAAGTTGGTTTTCTAAATTTGAGACCCTGTTCTGTTTTGTAATTCAGTTCCTGTGTAGCCAAGGTTACATTCCGTGTATTAGTGATATCTTATGATGTTTCTTTTTCTGTGTGACTTATTTCAGTTAGAATCATCATACCTGAATCCACTCATTATGCTGCTACGGGCCTGATGACATAGATTTCATTGCTGAGTGATATTGCATTGTTCATAAGTACCACAACTTCTTTATCCATTTTTCACTTTCTGCGATATTGAACTTGTACCGTAAACCAGGTTCTTGTAAACAGAGCCGTCCCAACCTTTGGGGTGGCTGTGTCTTTTTGATTTTAATTTCCCTAAGCTATAGGACCATAAGTTGAAGTGCCCTAGGCTCTGTTGCTTTGTTTTTTAGATGTTTCAGGAAACACCATACACTTCTCCCGAGTGGCTGTTGGCAATTTACATCCCACCAATCAGCAAAACAAGGCTCCCAGTTCTCCATGGCCTGTCCTGCCTTTCTGGATTTTACACTTTTTTCAGATGGCCCTTTTGACCGCGGGGAAGTGAGACTTCATTGTAGTGCAGATTTCCTTTGCAAGCTTGCTTGGTTGGCCAAAAAGGGCGTATGCGTTTTTTCCTGAATATATTCAGGAAAAAACGCATACGCCCTTTTTGGCCAAGTGCATCATTGTGGACGTTCTGCCTCTTTTCCTATGCTTTAAATGCAATTCCAGTCTACCTCCTGAAATCGGTTTCCTGCAATTCTGCCCCGCTTTCAAGTCCTCTTGGCAGCCTTACTTCAGTATATTTTTGGACGATAGCTGTCATTTATAACTCTGTAGGTTTGTGAATTACAGTGCCCCTGAGCTCCTTTCTTCAACTCGCTTTCTCGTGAGCTGGCCACAACACCGCAGGATGGCTTCAGGCCCTATTCTGGTTCCCGCACGGCATGCTGAGCCTTTGGTTAATTCCTCTTCCTGGTGGGAAATGAGAGTTAAATTTGCCCGTCCAGACACCTCCAGCTAGTCTCTCATTGGTTCTCCCTATTCCTGTTCATCTTCCGCAGAAATTGCAAACTGGGCCAAACAGGAGGTTAAAGGCACTGACTCTCCAAGTCGGGAGAGTGTTAGTAAAGCGTCTGGAATGTTGCACCCGAGTACCAGGGGACGAAAACTGAGACATATTGGAACACGTCTCCCGATCACACGGTTGATCATACTCTGGGTTCCACATGCATGTTTTAGCTGAAGGAAGAATACCTTAAACCTGGAGAGTTGAGACCCGTGGAATGGGTACCATGCAATATGACTTCAAAGGGTCTTCATTTGCTCACCGAACCTCTCCAATCCTATCACTGCTGCGTTTATGCCCCTGCACACACGCTTGATTCTGTTTCGGAGACATAGCAATCCATAGGTTTTAAGATACTTCCTAGTCAGGTACATGCTTAGGCGTTTAATATGGGGTGTTGAGTCCATTTCGTTGAGCAAGGAGTAGCTCTTGTCTATTCCATATTTGGCTTAAGGAACTTTATCTGTGCTCACTTCAATCTCTGGTTTTATGCATTACCCCAACTCACCTTTCCCCTTAAGGAAGCATAAGTTGGTTTTCTAAATTTGAGACCCTGTTCTGTTTTGTAATTCAGTTCCTGTGTAGCCAAGGTTACATTCCGTGTATTAGTGATATCTTATGATGTTTCTTTTTCTGTGTGACTTATTTCAGTTAGAATTATCATACCTGAATCCACTCATTATGCTGCTACGGGCCTGATGACATAGATTTCATTGCTGAGTGATATTGCATTGTACGTAAGTACCAAAACTTCTTTATCCATTTTTCACTTTCTGCGATATTGAACTTGTACCGTAAACCAGGTTCTTGTAAACAGAGCCGTCCCAACCTTTGGGGTGGCTGTGTCTTTTTGATTTTAATTTCCCTAAGCTATAGGACCATAAGTGGAAGTGCCCTAGGCTCTGTTGCTTTGTTTTTTAGATGTTTCAGGAAACACCATACACTTCTCCCGAGTGGCTGTTGGCAATTGACATCCCGCCCATCAGCATAACAAGGCTCCCAGTTCTCCATGGCCTGTCCTGCCTTTCTGGATTTTACACTTTTTTCAGATGGCCCTTTTGACCGGGGGGAAGTGAGACTTCATTGTAGTGCAGATTTCCTTTGCAAGCTTGCTTGGTTGGCCAAAAAGGGCGTATGCGTTTTTTCCTGAATATATTCAGGAAAAAACGCATACGCCCTTTTTGGCCAAGTGCATCATTGTGGACGTTCTGCCTCTTTTCCTATGCTTTCAATGCAATTCCAGTCTACCTCCTGAAATCGGTTTCCTGCAATTCTGCCCCGCTTTCAAGTCCTCTTGGCAGCCTTACTTCAGTATATTTTTGGACGATAGCTGTCATTTATAACTCTGCAGGTTTGTGAATTACAGTGCCCCTGAGCTCCTTTCTTCAACTCGCTTTCTCGTGAGCTGGCCGCAACACCGCAGGATGGCTTCAGGCCCTAATCTGGTTCCGGCACGGCACGCTGAGCCTTTGGTTAATTCCTCTTCCTGGTGGGAAATGAGAGTTAAATTTGCCCGTCCAGACACCTCCAGCTAGTCTGTCATTGGTTCTCCCTATTCCTGTTCATCTTCCGCAGAAATTGCAAACTGGGCCAAACAGGAGGTTAAAGGCACTGACTCTCCAAGTCGGGAGAGTGTTAGTAAAGCGTCTGGAATGTTGCACCCGAGTACCAGGGGACGAAAACTGACACATATTGGAACACGTCTCCCGATCACACGGTTGATCATACTCTGGGTTCCACATGCATGTTTTAGCTGAAGGAAGAATACCTTAAACCTGGAGAGTTGAGACCCGTGGAATGGGTACCATGCAATATGACTTCAAAGGGTCTTCATTTGCTCACCGAACCTCTCCAGTCCTATCACTGCTGCGTTTATGCCCCTGTACACACGCTTGGTTCTCTTTCGGAGACATAGCAATCCATAGGTTTTAAGATACTTCCTAGTCAGGTACATGCTTAGGTGTTTAATATGGGGTGTTGAGTCCATTTCGTTGAGCAAGGAGTAGCTCTTGTCTATTCCATATTTGGCTTAAGGAACTTTATCTGTGCTCATTTCAATCTCTGGTTTTATGCATTACCCCAACTCACCTTTCCCCTTAAGGAAGCATAAGTTTGTTTTCTTAATTTGAGACCCTGTTCTGTTTTGGAATTCAGTTCCTGTGTAGCCAAGTTTACATTCCGTGTATTAGTGATATCTTATGATGTTTCTTTCTCTGTGTGACTTATTTCAGTTAGAATCATCATACCTGAATCCACTCATTATGCTGCTACGGGCCTGATGACATAGATTTCCTTGCTGAGTGATATTGCATTGTACGTAAGTAGCACAACTTCTTTATCCATTTTTCACTTTCTGTGATATTGAACTTGTACCGTAAACCACGTTCTTGTAAACAGAGCCGTCCCAACCTTTGGGGTGGCTGTGTCTTTTTGATTTTAATTTCCCTAAGCTATAGGACCATAAGTGGAAGTGCCCTAGGCTCTGTTGCTTTGTTTTTTAGATGTTTCAGGAAACACCATACACTTCTCCCGAGTGGCTGTTGGCAATTGACATCCCGCCCATCAGCATAACAAGGCTCCCAGTTCTCCATGGCCTGTCCTGCCTTTCTGGATTTTACACTTTTTTCAGATGGCCCTTTTGACCGGGGGGAAGTGAGACTTCATTGTAGTGCAGATTTCCTTTGCAAGCTTGCTTGGTTGGCCAAAAAGGGCGTATGCGTTTTTTCCTGAATATATTCAGGAAAAAACGCATACGCCCTTTTTGGCCAAGTGCATCATTGTGGACGTTCTGCCTCTTTTCCTATGCTTTCAATGCAATTCCAGTCTACCTCCTGAAATCGGTTTCCTGCAATTCTGCCCCGCTTTCAAGTCCTCTTGGCAGCCTTACTTCAGTATATTTTTGGACGATAGCTGTCATTTATAACTCTGCAGGTTTGTGAATTACAGTGCCCCTGAGATCCTTTCTTCAACTCGCTTTCTCGTGAGCTGGCCGCAACACCGCAGGATGGCTTCAGGCCCTATTCTGGTTCCGGCACGGCACGCTGAGCCTTTGGTTAATTCCTCTTCCTGGTGGGAAATGAGAGTTAAATTTGCCCGTCCAGACACCTCCAGCTAGTCTGTCATTGGTTCTCCCTATTCCTGTTCATCTTCCGCAGAAATTGCAAACTGGGCCAAACAGGAGGTTAAAGGCACTGACTCTCCAAGTCGGGAGAGTGTTAGTAAAGCGTCTGGAATGTTGCACCCGAGTACCAGGGGACGAAAACTGACACATATTGGAACACGTCTCCCGATCACACGGTTGATCATACTCTGGGTTCCACATGCATGTTTTAGCTGAAGGAAGAATACCTTAAACCTAGATAGTTGAGACCCGTGGAATGGGTACCATGCAATATGACTTCAAAGGGTCTTCATTTGCTCACCGAACCTCTCCAGTCCTATCACTGCTGCGTTTATGCCCCTGTACACACGCTTGATTCTCTTTCGGAGACATAGCAGTCCATAGGTTTTAAGATACTTCCTAGTCAGGTACATTCTTAGGCGTTTAATATGGGGTGTTGAGTCCATTTCGTTGAGCAAGGAGTAGCTCTTGTCTATTCCATATTTGGCTTAAGGAACTTTATCTGTGCTCATTTCAATCTCTGGTTTTATGCAGCACCCCAACTCACCTTTCCCCTTAAGCAAGCATAAGTTGGGTTTCTAAATTTGAGACCCTGTTCTGTTTTGTAATTCAGTTCCTGTGTAGCCAAGTTTACATTCCGTGTATTAGTGATATCTTATGATGTTTCTTTTTCTGTGTGACTTATTTCAGTTAGAATCATCATACCTGAATCCACTCATTATGCTGCTACGGGCCTGATGACATAGATTTACTTGCTGAGTGATATTGCATTGTACGTAAGTACCACAACTTCTTTATCCATTTTTCACTTTCTGCGATATTGAACTTGTACCGTAAATCAGGTTCTTGTAAACAGAGCCGTCCCAACCTTTGGGGTGGCTGTGTCTTTTTGATTTTAATTTCCCTAAGCTATAGGACCATAAGTGGAAGTGCCCTAGGCTCTGTTGCTTTGTTTTTTAGATGTTTCAGGAAACACCATACACTTCTCCCGAGTGGCTGTTGGCAATTTACATCCCGCCCATCAGCATAACAAGGCTCCCAGTTCTCCATGGCCTGTCCTGCCTTTCTGGATTTTACACTTTTTTCAGATGGCCCTTTTGACTGGGGGGAAGTGAGACTTCATTGTAGTGCAGATTTCCTTTGCAAGCTTGCTTGGTTGGCCAAAATAGGCGTATGCGTTTTTTCCTGAATATATTCAGGAAAAAACGCATACGCCCTTTTTGGCCAAGTGCATCATTGTGGACGTTCTGCCTCTTTTCCTATGCTTTAAATGTAATTCCAGTCTACCTCCTGAAATCGGTTTCCTGCAATTCTGCCCCGCTTTCAAGTCCTCTTGGCAGCCTTACTTCAGTATATTTTTGGACGATAGCTGTCATTTATAACTCTGCAGGTTTGTGAATTACAGTGCCCCTGAGCTCCTTTCTTCAACTCGCTTTCTCGTGAGCTGGCCGCAACACCGCAGGATGGCTTCAGGCCCTAATCTGGTTCCGGCACGGCACGCTGAGCCTTTGGTTAATTCCCCTTCCTGGTGGGAAATGAGAGTTAAATTTGCCCGTCCAGACACCTCCAGCTAGTCTGTCATTGGTTCTCCCTATTCCTGTTCATCTTCCGCAGAAATTGCAAACTGGGCCAAACAGGAGGTTAAAGGCACTGACTCTCCAAGTCGGGAGAGTGTTAGTAAAGCGTCTGGAATGTTGCACCCGAGTACCAGGGGACGAAAACTGAGACATATTGGAACACGTCTCCCGTTCACACGGTTGATCATACTCTGGGTTCCACATGCATGTTTTAGCTGAAGGAAGAATACCTTAAACCTGGAGAGTTGAGACCCGTGGAATGGGTACCATGCAATATGACTTCAAAGGGTCTTCATTTGCTCACCGAACCTCTCCAGTCCTATCACTGCTGCGTTTATGCCCCTGTACACACACTTGATTCTCTTTCGGAGACATAGCAATCCATAGGTTTTAAGATACTTCCTAGTCAGGTACATTCTTAGGCGTTTAATATGGGGTGTTGAGTCCATTTCGTTGAGCAAGGAGTAGCTCTTGTCTATTCCATATTTGGCTTAAGGAACTTTATCTGTGCTCATTTCAATCTCTGGTTTTATGCATTACCCCAACTCACCTTTCCCCTTAAGGAAGCATAAGTTTGTTTTCTTAATTTGAGACCCTGTTCTGTTTTGTAATTCAGTTCCTGTGTAGCCAAGTTTACATTCCGTGTATTAGTGATATCTTATGATGTTTCTTTCTCTGTGTGACTTATTTCAGTTAGGATCATGATACCTGAATCCACTCATTATGCTGCTACGGGCCTGATGACATAGATTTCCTTGCTGAGTGATATTGCATTGTACGTAAGTACCACAACTTCTTTATCCATTTTTCACTTTCTGTGATATTGAACTTGTACCGTAAATCAGGTTCTTGTAAACAGAGCCGTCCCAACCTTTGGGGTGGCTGTGTCTTTTTGACTTTAATTTCCCTAAGCTATAGGACCATAAGTGGATGTGCCCTAGGCTCTGGTGCTTTGTTTTTTAGATGTTTCAGGAAACACCATACACTTCTCCCGAGTGGCTGTTGGCAATTGACATCCCGCCCATCAGCATAACAAGGCTCCCAGTTCTCCATGGCCTGTCCTGCCTTTCTGGATTTTACACTTTTTTCAGATGGCCCTTTTGACCGCGGGGAAGTGAGACTTCATTGTAGTGCAGATTTCCTTTGCAAGCTTGCTTGGTTGGCCAAAAAGGGCGTATGCGTTTTTTCCTGAATATATTCAGGAAAAAACGCATACGCCCTTTTTGGCCAAGTGCATCATTGTGGACGTTCTGCCTCTTTTCCTATGCTTTAAATGTAATTCCAGTCTACCTCCTGAAATCGGTTTCCTGCAATTCTGCCCCGCTTTCAAGTCCTCTTGGCAGCCTTACTTCAGTATATTTTTGGACGATAGCTGTCATTTATAACTCTGCAGGTTTGTGAATTACAGTGCCCCTGAGCTCCTTTCTTCAACTCGCTTTCTCGTGAGCTGGCCGCAACACCGCAGGATGGCTTCAGGCCCTAATCTGGTTCCGGCACGGCACGCTGAGCCTTTGGTTAATTCCCCTTCCTGGTGGGAAATGAGAGTTAAATTTGCCCGTCCAGACACCTCCAGCTAGTCTGTCATTGGTTCTCCCTATTCCTGTTCATCTTCCGCAGAAATTGCAAACTGGGCCAAACAGGAGGTTAAAGGCACTGACTCTCCAAGTCGGGAGAGTGTTAGTAAAGCGTCTGGAATGTTGCACCCGAGTACCAGGGGACGAAAACTGAGACATATTGGAACACGTCTCCCGTTCACACGGTTGATCATACTCTGGGTTCCACATGCATGTTTTAGCTGAAGGAAGAATACCTTAAACCTGGAGAGTTGAGACCCGTGGAATGGGTACCATGCAATATGACTTCAAAGGGTCTTCATTTGCTCACCGAACCTCTCCAGTCCTATCACTGCTGCGTTTATGCCCCTGTACACACGCTTGATTCTCTTTCGGAGACATAGCAATCCATAGGTTTTAAGATACTTCCTAGTCAGGTACATTCTTAGGCGTTTAATATGGGGTGTTGAGTCCATTTCGTTGAGCAAGGAGTAGCTCTTGTCTATTCCATACTTGGCTTAAGGAACTTTATCTGTGCTCATTTCAATCTCTGGTTTTATGCAGCACCCCAACTCACCTTTCCCCTTAAGCAAGCATAAGTTGGGTTTCTAAATTTGAGACCCTGTTCTGTTTTGGAATTCAGTTCCTGTGTAGCCAAGGTTACATTCCGTGTATTAGTGATATCTTATGATGATTCTTTCTCTGTGTGACTTATTTCAGTTAGAATCATCATACCTGAATCCACTCATTATGCTGCTACGGGCCTGATGACATAGATTTCCTTGCTGAGTGATATTGCATTGTACGTAAGTACCACAACTTCTTTATCCATTTTTCACTTTCTGTGATATTGAACTTGTACCGTAAACCAGGTTCTTGTAAACAGAGCCGTCCCAACCTTTGGGGTGGCTGTGTCTTTTTGATTTTAATTTCCCTAAGCTATAGGACCATAAGTGGAAGTGCCCTAGGCTCTGTTGCTTTGTTTTTTAGATGTTTCAGGAAACACCATACACTTCTCCCGAGTGGCTGTTGGCAATTTACATCCCGCCCATCAGCATAACAAGGCTCCCAGTTCTCCATGGCCTGTTCTGCCTTTCTGGATTTTACACTTTTTTCAGATGGCCCTTTTGACCGGGGGGAAGTGAGACTTCATTGTAGTGCAGATTTCCTTTGCAAGCTTGCTTGGTTGGCCAAAAAGGGCGTATGCGTTTTTTCCTGAATATATTCAGGAAAAAACGCATACGCCCTTTTTGTCCAAGTGCATCATTGTGGACGTTCTGCCTCTTTTCCTATGCTTTCAATGCAATTCCAGTCTACCTCCTGAAATCGGTTTCCTGCAATTCTGCCCCGCTTTCAAGTCCTCTTGGCAGCCTTACTTCAGTATATTTTTGGACGATAGCTGTCATTTATAACTCTGTAGGTTTGTGAATTACAGTGCCCCTGAGCTCCTTTCTTCAACTCGCTTTCTCGTGAGCTGGCCGCAACACCACAGGAGTGCTTCAGGCCCTAATGTGGTTCCGGCACGGCACGCTGAGCCTTTGGTTAATTCCTCTTCCTGGTGGGAAATGAGAGTTAAATATGCCCGTCCAGACACCTCCAGCTAGTCTGTCATTGGTTCTCCCTATTCCTGTTCATCTTCCACAGAAATTGCAAACTGGGCCAAACAGGAGGTTAAAGGCACTGACTCTCCAACTCGGGAGAGTGTTAGTAAAGCGTCTGGAATGTTGCACCCGAGTACCAGGGGACGAAAACTGACACATATTGGAACACGTCTCCCGATCACACGGTTGATCATACTCTGGGTTCCACATGCATGTTTTAGCTGAAGGAAGAATACCTTCAACCTGGAGAGTTGAGACCCGTGGAATGGGTACCATGCAATATGACTTCAAAGGGTCTTCATTTGCTCACCGAACCTCTCCAATCCTATCACTGCTGCGTTTATGCCCCTGTACACATGCTTGATTCTCTTTCAGAGACATAGATATCCATAGGTTTTAAGATACTTCCTAGTCAGGTACATTCTTAGGCGTTTAATATGGGGTGTTGAGTCCATTTCGTTGAGCAAGGAGTAGCTCTTGTCTATTCCATATTTGGCTTAAGGAACTTTATCTGTGCTCATTTCAATCTCTGGTTTTATGCAGCACCCCAACTCACCTTTCCCCTTAAGCAAGCATAAGTTGGGTTTCTAAATTTGAGACCCTGTTCTGTTTTGTAATTCAGTTCCTGTGTAGCCAAGTTTACATTCCGTGTATTAGTGATATCTTATGATGTTTCTTTTTCTGTGTGACTTATTTCAGTTAGAATCATCATACCTGAATCCACTCATTATGCTGCTACGGGCCTGATGACATAGATTTCCTTGCTGAGTGATATTGCATTGTACGTAAGTACCACAACTTCTTTATCCATTTTTCACTTTCTGCGATATTGAACTTGTACCGTAAATCAGGTTCTTGTAAACAGAGCCGTCCCAACCTTTGGGGTGGCTGTGTCTTTTTGATTTTAATTTCCCTAAGCTATAGGACCATAAGTGGAAGTGCCCTAGGCTCTGTTGCTTTGTTTTTTAGATGTTTCAGGAAACACCATACACTTCTCCCGAGTGGCTGTTGGCAATTTACATCCCGCCCATCAGCATAACAAGGCTCCCAGTTCTCCATGGCCTGTCCTGCCTTTCTGGATTTTACACTTTTTTCAGATGGCCCTTTTGACCGGGGGGAAGTGAGACTTCATTGTAGTGCAGATTTCCTTTGCAAGCTTGCTTGGTTGGCCAAAATAGGCGTATGCGTTTTTTCCTGAATATATTCAGGAAAAAACGCATACGCCCTTTTTGGCCAAGTGCATCATTGTGGACGTTCTGCCTCTTTTCCTATGCTTTAAATGTAATTCCAGTCTATCTCCTGAAATCGGTTTCCTGCAATTCTGCCCCGCTTTCAAGTCCTCTTGGCAGCCTTACTTCAGTATATTTTTGGACGATAGCTGTCATTTATAACTCTGCAGGTTTGTGAATTACAGTGCCCCTGAGCTCCTTTCTTCAACTCGCTTTCTCGTGAGCTGGCCGCAACACCGCAGGAGTGCTTCAGGCCCTAATCTGGTTCCGGCACGGCACGCTGAGCCTTTGTTTAATTCCCCTTCCTGGTGGGAAATGAGAGTTAAATTTGCCCGTCCAGACACCTCCAGCTAGTCTGTCATTGGTTCTCCCTATTCCTGTTCATCTTCTGCAGAAATTGCAAACTGGGCCAAACAGGAGGTTAAAGGCACTGACTCTCCAAGTCGGGAGAGTGTTAGTAAAGCGTCTGGAATGTTGCACCCGAGTACCAGGGGACGAAAACTGAGACATATTGGAACACGTCTCCCGCTCACACTGTTGATCATACTCTGGGTTCCACATGCATGTTTTAGCTGAAGGAAGAATACCTTCAACCTGGAGAGTTGAGACCCGTGGAATGGGTACCATGCAATATGTCTTCAAAGGGTCTTCATTTGCTCACCGAACCTCTCCAATCCTATCACTGCTGCGTTTATGCCCCTGTACACACACTTGATTCTCTTTCGGAGACATAGCAGTCCATAGGTTTTACGATACTTCCTAGTCAGGTACATTCTTAGGCGTTTAATATGGGGTGTTGAGTCCATTTCGTTGAGCAAGGAGTAGCTCTTGTCTATTCCATATTTGGCTTAAGGAACTTTATCTGTGCTCATTTCAATCTCTGGTTTTATGCATTACCCCAACTCACCTTTCCCCTTAAGGAAGCATAAGTTGGTTTTCTAAATTTGAGACCCTATTCTGTTTTGTAATTCAGTTCCTGTGTAGCCAAGTTTACATTCCGTGTATTAGTGATATCTTATGATGTTTCTTTTCCTGTGTGACTTATTTCAGTTAGAATCATCATACCTGAATCCACTCATTATGCTGCTACGGGCCTGATGACATAGATTTCCTTGCTGAGTGATATTGCATTGTACGTAAGTACCACAACTTCTTTATCCATTTTTCACTTTCTGCGATATTGAACTTGTACCGTAAATCAGGTTCTTGTAAACAGAGCCGTCCCAACCTTTGGAGTGGCTGTGTCTTTTTGATTTTAATTTCCCTAAGCTATAGGACCATAAGTGGAAGTGCCCTAGGCTCTGTTATTTGTTTTTTAGATGTTTCAGGAAACACCATACACTTCTTCTGAGTGGCTGTTGGCAATTTACATCCCGCCCATCAGCATAACAAGGCTCCCAGTTCTCCATGGCCTGTCCTGCCTTTCTGGATTTTACACTTTTTTCAGATGGCCCTTTTGACCGGGGGGAAGTGAGACTTCATTGTAGTGCAGATTTCCTTTGCAAGCTTGCTTGGTTGGCCAAAAAGGGCGTATGCGTTTTTTCCTGAATATATTCAGGAAAAAACGCATACGCCCTTTTTGGCCAAGTGCATCATTGTGGACGTTCTGCCTCTTTTCCTATGCTTTAAATGCAATTCCAGTCTACCTCCTGAAATCGGTTTCCTGCAATTCTGCCCCGCTTTCAAGTCCTCTTGGCAGCCTTACTTCAGTATATTTTTGGACGATAGCTGTCATTTATAACTCTGCAGGTTTGTGAATTACAGTGCCCCTGAGCTCCTTTCTTCAACTCGCTTTCTCGTGAGCTGGCCGCAACACCGCAAGATTGCTTCAGGCCCTAATCTGGTTCCGCCACGGCACGCTGAGCCTTTGGTTAATTCCTCTTCCTGGTGGGAAATGAGAGTTAAATTTGCCCGTCCAGACACCTCCAGCTAGTCTCTCATTGGTTCTCCCTATTCCTGTTCATCTTCCGCAGAAATTGCAAACTGGGCCAAACAGGAGGTTAAAGGCACTGACTCTCCAAGTCGGGAGAGTGTTAGTAAAGCGTCTGGAATGTTGCACCCGAGTACCAGGGGATGAAAACTGACACATATTGGAACACGTCTCCCGATCACACGGTTGATCATACTCTGGGTTCCACATGCATGTTTTAGCTGAAGGAAGAATACCTTAAACCTGGAGAATTTAGACCCTTGGAATGGGTACCATGCAATATGACTTCAAAGGGTCTTCATTTGCTCACCGAACCTCTCCAATCCTATCACTGCTGCGTTTATGCCCCTGTACACACACTTGATTCTCTTTCAGAGACATAGCAATCCATAGGTTTTAAGATACTTCCTAGTCAGGTACACTCTTAGGCATTTAATATGGGGTGTTGAGTCCATTTCGTTGAGCAAGGAGTAGCTCTTGTCTATTCCATATTTGGCTTAAGGAACTTTATCTGTGCTCATTTCAATCTCTGGTTTTATGCAGCACCCCAACTCACCTTTCCCCTTAAGTAAGCATAAGTTGGTTTTCTAAATTTGAGACCCTGTTCTGTTTTGTAATTCAGTTCCTCTGTAGCCAAGGTTACATTCCGTGTATTAGTGATATCTTATGATGTTTCTTTTCCTGTGTGACTTATTTCAGTTAGAATCATCATACCTGAATCCACTCATTATGCTGCTACGGGCCTGACGACATAGATTTCATTGCTGAGTGATACTGCATTGTACGTAAGTACGACAACTTCTTTATCCATTTTTCACTTTCTGCGATATTGAACTTGTACCGTAAACCAGGTTCTTGTAAACAGAGCCGTCCCAACCTTTGGGGTGGCTGTGTCTTTTTGATTTTAATTTCCCTAAGCTATAGGACCATAAGTGGAAGTGCCCTAGGCTCTGTTGCTTTGTTTTTTAGATGTTTCAGGAAACACCATACACTTCTCCCGAGTGGCTGTTGGCAATTTACATCCCGCCCATCAGCATAACAAGGCTCCCAGTTCTCCATGGCCTGTCCTGCCTTTCTGGATTTTACACTTTTTTCAGATGGCCCTTTTGACCACGGGGAAGTGAGACTTCATTGTAGTGCAGATTTCCTTTGCAAGCTTGCTTGGTTGGCCAAAAAGGGCGTATGCGTTTTTTCCTGAATATATTCAGGAAAAAACGCATACGCCCTTTTTGGCCAAGTGCATCATTGTGGACGTTCTGCCTCTTTTCCTATGCTTTAAATGCAATTCCAGTCTACCTCCTGAAATCGGTTTCCTGCAATTCTGCCCCGCTTTCAAGTCCTCTTGGCAGCCTTACTTCAGTATATTTTTGGACGATAGCTGTCATTTATAACTCTGCAGGTTTGTGAATTACAGTGCCCCTGAGCTCCTTTCTTCAACTCGCTTTCTCGTGAGCTGGCCGCAACACCGCAGGATGGCTTCAGGCCCTAATCTGGTTCCGGCACGGCACGCTGAGCCTTTGGTTAATTCCTCTTCCTGGTGGGAAATGAGAGTTAAATTTGCCCGTCCAGACACCTCCAGCTAGTCTGTCATTGGTTCTCCCTATTCCTGTTCATCTTCAGCAGAAATTGCAAACTGGGCCAAACAGGAGGTTAAAGGCACTGACTCTCCAAGTCGGAAGAGTGTTAGTAAAGCGTCTGGAATGTTGCACCCGAGTAACAGGGGACGAAAACTGAGACATATTGGAACACGTCTCCCGATCACACGGTTGATCATACTCTGGGTTCCACATGCATGTTTTAGCTGAAGGAAGAATACCTTAAACCTGGAGAGTTGAGACCCGTGGAATGGGTACCATGCAATATGACTTCAAAGGGTCTTCATTTGCTCACCGAACCTCTCCAGTCCTATCACTGCTGCGTTTATGCCCCTGTACACACGCTAGATTCTCTTTCGGAGACATAGCAATCCATAGGTTTTAAGATACTTCCTAGTCAGGTACATGCTTAGGCGTTTAATATGGGGTGTTGAGTCCATTTCGTTGAGCAAGGAGTAGCTCTTGTCTATTCCATATTTGGCTTAAGGAACTTTATCTGTGCTCATTTCAATCTCTGGTTTTATGCAGCACCCCAACTCACCTTTCCCCTTAAGCAAGCATAAGTTGGGTTTCTAAATTTGAGACCCTGTTCTGTTTTGGAATTCAGTTCCTGTGTAGCCAAGGTTACATTCCGTGTATTAGTGATATCTTATGATGTTTCTTTTTCTGTGTGACTTATTTCAGTTAGAATCATCATACCTGAATCCACTCATTATGCTGCTACGTGCCTGATGACATAGATTTCATTGCTGAGTGATACTGCATTGTACGTAAGTACCACAACTTCTTTATCCATTTTTCACTTTCTGCGATATTGAACTTGTACCATAAACCAGGTTCTTGTAAACAGAGCCGTCCCAACATTTGGGGTGGCTGTGTCTTTTTGATTTTAATTTCCCTAAGCTATAGGACCATAAGTGGAAGTGCCCTAGGCTCTGTTGCTTTGTTTTTTAGATGTTTCAGGAAACACCATACACTTCTCCCGAGTGGCTGTTGGCAATTTACATCCCGCCCATCAGCATAACAAGGCTCCCAGTTCTCCATGGCCTGTCCTGCCTTTCTGGATTTTACACTTTTTTCAGATGGCCCTTTTGACCGGGGGGAAGTGAGACTTCATTGTAGTGCAGATTTCCTTTGCAAGCTTGCTTGGTTGGCCAAAAAGGGCGTATGCGTTTTTTCCTGAATATATTCAGGAAAAAACGCATACGCCCTTTTTGGCCAAGTGCATCATTGTGGACGTTCTGCCTCTTTTCCTATGCTTTAAATGCAATTCCAGTCTACCTCCTGAAATCGGTTTCCTGCAATTCTGCCCCGCTTTCAAGTCCTCTTGGCAGCCTTACTTCAGTATATTTTTGGACGATAGCTGTCATTTATAACTCTGCAGGTTTGTGAATTACAGTGCCCCTGAGCTCCTTTCTTCAACTCGCTTTCTCGTGAGCTGGCCGCAACACCGCAAGATTGCTTCAGGCCCTAATCTGGTTCCGCCACGGCACGCTGAGCCTTTGGTTAATTCCTCTTCCTGGTGGGAAATGAGAGTTAAATTTGCCCGTCCAGACACCTCCAGCTAGTCTCTCATTGGTTCTCCCTATTCCTGTTCATCTTCCGCAGAAATTGCAAACTGGGCCAAACAGGAGGTTAAAGGCACTGACTCTCCAAGTCGGGAGAGTGTTAGTAAAGCGTCTGGAATGTTGCACCCGAGTACCAGGGGACGAAAACTGACACATATTGGAACACGTCTCCCGATCACACGGTTGATCATACTCTGGGTTCCACATGCATGTTTTAGCTGAAGGAAGAATACCTTCATCCTGGAGAGTTGAGACCCTTGGAATGGGTACCATGCAATATGACTTCAAAGGGTCTTCATTTGCTCACCGAACCTCTCCAATCCTATCACTGCTGCGTTTATGCCCCTGTACACACACTTGATTCTCTTTCAGAGACATAGCAATCCATAGGTTTTAAGATACTTCCTAGTCAGGTACACTCTTAGGCATTTAATATGGGGTGTTGAGTCCATTTCGTTGAGCAAGGAGTAGCTCTTGTCTATTCCATATTTGGCTTAAGGAACTTTATCTGTGCTCATTTCAATCTCTGGTTTTATGCAGCACCCCAACTCACCTTTCCCCTTAAGTAAGCATAAGTTGGTTTTCTAAATTTGAGACCCTGTTCTGTTTTGTAATTCAGTTCCTCTGTAGCCAAGGTTATATTCCGTGTATTAGTGATATCTTATGATGTTTCTTTTCCTGTGTGACTTATTTCAGTTAGAATCATCATACCTGAATCCACTCATTATGCTGCTACGGTCCTGACGACATAGATTTCATTGCTGAGTGATACTGCATTGTACGTAAGTACGACAACTTCTTTATCCATTTTTCACTTTCTGCGATATTGAACTTGTACCGTAAACCAGGTTCTTGTAAACAGAGCCGTCCCAACCTTTGGGGTGGCTGTGTCTTTTTGATTTTAATTTCCCTAAGCTATAGGACCATAAGTGGAAGTGCCCTAGGCTCTGTTGCTTTGTTTTTTAGATGTTTCAGGAAACACCATACACTTCTCCCGAGTGGCTGTTGGCAATTTACATCCCGCCCATCAACATAACAAGGCTCCCAGTTCTCCATGGCCTGTCCTGCCTTTCTGGATTTTACACTTTTTTCAGATGGCCCTTTTGACCACGGGGAAGTGAGACTTCATTGTAGTGCAGATTTCCTTTGCAAGCTTGCTTGGTTGGCCAAAAAGGGCGTATGCGTTTTTTCCTGAATATATTCAGGAAAAAACGCATACGCCCTTTTTGGCCAAGTGCATCATTGTGGACGTTCTGCCTCTTTTCCTATGCTTTAAATGCAATTCCAGTCTACCTCCTGAAATCGGTTTCCTGCAATTCTGCCCCGCTTTCAAGTCCTCTTGGCAGCCTTACTTCAGTATATTTTTGGACGATAGCTGTCATTTATAACTCTGCAGGTTTGTGAATTACAGTGCCCCTGAGCTCCTTTCTTCAACTCGCTTTCTCGTGAGCTGGCCGCAACACCGCAGGATGGCTTCAGGCCCTAATCTGGTTCCGGCACGGCACGCTGAGCCTTTGGTTAATTCCTCTTCCTGGTGGGAAATGAGAGTTAAATTTGCCCGTCCAGACACCTCCAGCTAGTCTCTCATTGGTTCTCCCTATTCCTGTTCATCTTCCGCAGAAATTGCAAACTGGGCCAAACAGGAGGTTAAAGGCACTGACTCTCCAAGTCGGGAGAGTGTTAGTAAAGCGTCTGGAATGTTGCACCCGAGTATCAGGGGACGAAAACTGACACATATTGGAACACGTCTCCCGATCACACGGTTGATCATACTCTGGGTTCCACATGCATGTTTTAGCTGAAGGAAGAATACCTTAAACCTGGAGAGTTGAGACCCGTGGAATGGGTACCATGCAATATGACTTCAAAGGGTCTTCATTTGCTCACCGAACCTCTCCAATCCTATCACTGCTGCGTTTATGCCCCTGTACACACGCTTGATTCTCTTTCGGAGACATAGCAATC
>NW_026783614.1:0-60000 GCF_949774975.1 Lagenorhynchus albirostris | reverse complement strand
CCAAATCAAATACCCACTACGTGTAGAGAGTACTGTGCTGAAAACCGCACAGAACACGGAGACGTACCCCCATTCGCAGGGAGGTTAGATACCAGAGAGGGAGACAAGACGTAGATTACCTTACGGCAGTTCCGCACGTGTCTTGTTAAACTGTTTACAGCTTCAGGGGAGAGAAGGGATCCAGGAATCGCTTGGATTCTCAGTGAAGTCTTCCCAGAGAAGGAGGTGCAAAATAGGTGGACTGGAAGAAACAAAAAAAAATTAACCTCGTGGGTAGATATGAAACGGAGCAGAGGTGCACAGGTATTTAGACCCCGTTCTTCCTTGAAACGTCTAGAAAGTGAAACTGAAGCCGAATTACGGAGGGCCTTGAGTGTCAGTCTTAGGAGCTTGGCCGTATGGGGATGACAGCGGGTGCCACGGGCGGCTCGGAAGAGGGCAAGGGCGTAACCCAAGAGCCCTGGGAGGTGTAGGAGAGGTCGCAGCGAGGGAGATAGAAAGGCATGCGATTCTCCGAAGCAGTCACCGTAACCCAGGTGTAAACTCATCAACGGTAGACGCGGAGTAAGGGCGACACAGACGGCAGGGAGGAGTACGAGGGACGCTAGAAAGGAAAACGGTCAGGGCTTCACCAGGGATTGGGTGCATTCCTTTCTCCCTCTAACAGAGGTGATCAGTAACCGGGCTAGTCGCTGGGGATCAAGGGTAAGCAAAACAGGCGTCATCTCTTCTTCCTCACGGACCACGGGCTAAACCTACCTACCTGAAACTGGATGTGAAAGGCGACGACGGCCATAAGCCAGAGGTGCGTGGTGTCACGTGAGCTACGGTAGGGGGACGTGATGAGTTGAGTAGGTAAGGGGACGCCTTCTTGACCAAGTGACACCTGAGAAGAGATGAGAAGGGTGAGGCGGCATCAGTCAGCTGCAAGCTAAACAGAGGGACACCTCCTGCAGAGGGGCAGCACGGGCAATGCGCCGTCGTAAGTATGCAGGCCTGAGAGGAGGCCGCTGCGGGCAGGATGATTGAGAATGAAAGGAAGGAGCGGCAAGACGAGGCCGCAGAGATCACGCTCCACCCTGCCCAGGGGATGCCCTGCCCTGCGGACTAGCACACCCAGAGAGAGAGTACCAGCGCACAGCCAGATGAGAAGCCTGCTCGAGAATGCAAGCCAACGCTGCTTCTTTCACCAAGAGGGTCTTGCCTGGTAAACTAAACAGCGGATCCACGGAGCGGACACGTGATTTACATTCTGAAGCAGGCGCCCCGCCTTACGGAACGGCGACGGTTCTCAGGGGGGCCGGGCGGGAGCCGCTCCGCGCGTCTGTGCCAGGGACCCACCCGCCTGCGCGACCTCCGGCCGCCCCGCAGGAAGCTACGACGCCCAGTCCCACGGCTACCTGTGCGGCGAGGTGTACCCCGCGGACGCGTGCCACACACACTTCAAGTGGGAGGGCGGCCTGAGTGGCAAGGCGAGAGGCCGGCCTGCCGCGCAGACCAAGAAGGCGCGCTTCGGCCTGGGCCTCGGTGCTTGCGCCGCCCCCCCTGGGCCTACCGGGCTCTGAGGGCCCTGCCCTGGACCCCCTGCCCCCCTGCCCTTGGTTCAGTCACAGCAGAGGTGGCCACACCCACACCCTCTGTGACCTCGGCGTTCCACCCTCCTGCAGCCCCGCCCGCCCCCCTCCGCCGCCGGTTGCCCTGGGCTACGGAAGCTGCGTCCTGGGGCCAGGGGGTTCCCGGGAGGCCAAGGGAAGACACGATGGCCTTCGATGAGTCGCAGGGGCCTTACGTGGGCTTGTGTGGTTGGGCTCACCTCTTACCTTTCAGTGAACTCTGCGAGAAGACAGGGACCCGCAGCCTCACAGTTGGGCTCCACGGTAAGGTGTGCGGGACAGACCTCAAACTGGCCCACGGCACGGAGCAACACCCGCCATCGAGAGGTCTACAAGAGAGCCGCTGCAGCTCGCCCACAGGTCCGAGAAAACGAGATTCTTCTTTATGTAAGCGAGTTTTGGGGAGATTTGTTGCAAAGCATTATCACAGCAAGAGCCGACTAGTACAACATTCTCCAAATCACTGCCATGTCCACGGCTGCCACCGAGCCCACGTGTAAGGCAACTGTGTCCTCGAACTTTGAGAACTCCTGAATTCTCGGTGCCTCTCCAACACAGTGTACGTGGCTAAGGTGTCCCCAGATAACTTCACTAACGTACCACCGAGACCGCCCTAAGCTTTTATTAAACGCAATGCAACGCTCTTTCTATTCGTTTTCTGTTTCTACGTAGGTAAGATGCTTTCCGTCAATCTAAAAGGATGGAAAATTGGCACAGAACACTCTGTGCATAGTTGTTTTTCACCAAGGAAAATCACAAACGAAACAGGCCTTTCACCGGGTGTAGAGCACTAACGCCCCCTAGTGCCCCTAAATGCCAAGTGAACAGAGGCACTTAATTAAATATCGAATCCCAGCTCTCTCCGCTTGAGAGGGAGAGCAAGCCATTCTCAAGTGGAGGAGGGATGTTTTCAGCAGCTATCTGCAACGTTCTGTGGACCTGGCCACTGTGTAGCTACAAAGAAACCTTTTGTCCGAGGAAACTAACTCAAGAAACTTGAAAGTGGAAAAAGCGAGAAAGAATGAGACAATACCCTTATCTTGGTGACTCATTCACTTATTCGTTCACTTACCAAATCAAATACCCACTACGTGTAGAGAGTACTGTGCTGAAAACCGCACAGAACACGGAGACGTACCCCCATTCGCAGGGAGGTTAGATACCAGAGAGGGAGACAAGACGTAGATTACCTTACGGCAGTTCCGCACGTGTCTTGTTAAACTGTTTACAGCTTCAGGGGAGAGAAGGGATCCAGGAATCGCTTGGATTCTCAGTGAAGTCTTCCCAGAGAAGGAGGTGCAAAATAGGTGGACTGGAAGAAACAAAAAAAAATTAACCTCGTGGGTAGATATGAAACGGAGCAGAGGTGCACAGGTATTTAGACCCCGTTCTTCCTTGAAACGTCTAGAAAGTGAAACTGAAGCCGAATTACGGAGGGCCTTGAGTGTCAGTCTTAGGAGCTTGGCCGTATGGGGATGACAGCGGGTGCCACGGGCGGCTCGGAAGAGGGCAAGGGCGTAACCCAAGAGCCCTGGGAGGTGTAGGAGAGGTCGCAGCGAGGGAGATAGAAAGGCATGCGATTCTCCGAAGCAGTCACCGTAACCCAGGTGTAAACTCATCAACGGTAGACGCGGAGTAAGGGCGACACAGACGGCAGGGAGGAGTACGAGGGACGCTAGAAAGGAAAACGGTCAGGGCTTCACCAGGGATTGGGTGCATTCCTTTCTCCCTCTAACAGAGGTGATCAGTAACCGGGCTAGTCGCTGGGGATCAAGGGTAAGCAAAACAGGCGTCATCTCTTCTTCCTCACGGACCACGGGCTAAACCTACCTACCTGAAACTGGATGTGAAAGGCGACGACGGCCATAAGCCAGAGGTGCGTGGTGTCACGTGAGCTACGGTAGGGGGACGTGATGAGTTGAGTAGGTAAGGGGACGCCTTCTTGACCAAGTGACACCTGAGAAGAGATGAGAAGGGTGAGGCGGCATCAGTCAGCTGCAAGCTAAACAGAGGGACACCTCCTGCAGAGGGGCAGCACGGGCAATGCGCCGTCGTAAGTATGCAGGCCTGAGAGGAGGCCGCTGCGGGCAGGATGATTGAGAATGAAAGGAAGGAGCGGCAAGACGAGGCCGCAGAGATCACGCTCCACCCTGCCCAGGGGATGCCCTGCCCTGCGGACTAGCACACCCAGAGAGAGAGTACCAGCGCACAGCCAGATGAGAAGCCTGCTCGAGAATGCAAGCCAACGCTGCTTCTTTCACCAAGAGGGTCTTGCCTGGTAAACTAAACAGCGGATCCACGGAGCGGACACGTGATTTACATTCTGAAGCAGGCGCCCCGCCTTACGGAACGGCGACGGTTCTCAGGGGGGCCGGGCGGGAGCCGCTCCGCGCGTCTGTGCCAGGGACCCACCCGCCTGCGCGACCTCCGGCCGCCCCGCAGGAAGCTACGACGCCCAGTCCCACGGCTACCTGTGCGGCGAGGTGTACCCCGCGGACGCGTGCCACACACACTTCAAGTGGGAGGGCGGCCTGAGTGGCAAGGCGAGAGGCCGGCCTGCCGCGCAGACCAAGAAGGCGCGCTTCGGCCTGGGCCTCGGTGCTTGCGCCGCCCCCCCTGGGCCTACCGGGCTCTGAGGGCCCTGCCCTGGACCCCCTGCCCCCCTGCCCTTGGTTCAGTCACAGCAGAGGTGGCCACACCCACACCCTCTGTGACCTCGGCGTTCCACCCTCCTGCAGCCCCGCCCGCCCCCCTCCGCCGCCGGTTGCCCTGGGCTACGGAAGCTGCGTCCTGGGGCCAGGGGGTTCCCGGGAGGCCAAGGGAAGACACGATGGCCTTCGATGAGTCGCAGGGGCCTTACGTGGGCTTGTGTGGTTGGGCTCACCTCTTACCTTTCAGTGAACTCTGCGAGAAGACAGGGACCCGCAGCCTCACAGTTGGGCTCCACGGTAAGGTGTGCGGGACAGACCTCAAACTGGCCCACGGCACGGAGCAACACCCGCCATCGAGAGGTCTACAAGAGAGCCGCTGCAGCTCGCCCACAGGTCCGAGAAAACGAGATTCTTCTTTATGTAAGCGAGTTTTGGGGAGATTTGTTGCAAAGCATTATCACAGCAAGAGCCGACTAGTACAACATTCTCCAAATCACTGCCATGTCCACGGCTGCCACCGAGCCCACGTGTAAGGCAACTGTGTCCTCGAACTTTGAGAACTCCTGAATTCTCGGTGCCTCTCCAACACAGTGTACGTGGCTAAGGTGTCCCCAGATAACTTCACTAACGTACCACCGAGACCGCCCTAAGCTTTTATTAAACGCAATGCAACGCTCTTTCTATTCGTTTTCTGTTTCTACGTAGGTAAGATGCTTTCCGTCAATCTAAAAGGATGGAAAATTGGCACAGAACACTCTGTGCATAGTTGTTTTTCACCAAGGAAAATCACAAACGAAACAGGCCTTTCACCGGGTGTAGAGCACTAACGCCCCCTAGTGCCCCTAAATGCCAAGTGAACAGAGGCACTTAATTAAATATCGAATCCCAGCTCTCTCCGCTTGAGAGGGAGAGCAAGCCATTCTCAAGTGGAGGAGGGATGTTTTCAGCAGCTATCTGCAACGTTCTGTGGACCTGGCCACTGTGTAGCTACAAAGAAACCTTTTGTCCGAGGAAACTAACTCAAGAAACTTGAAAGTGGAAAAAGCGAGAAAGAATGAGACAATACCCTTATCTTGGTGACTCATTCACTTATTCGTTCACTTACCAAATCAAACACCCACTACGTGTAGAGAGTACTGTGCTGAAAACCGCACAGAACACGGAGACGTACCCCCATTCGCAGGGAGGTTAGATACCAGAGAGGGAGACAAGACGTAGATTACCTTACGGCAGTTCCGCACGTGTCTTGTTAAACTGTTTACAGCTTCAGGGGAGAGAAGGGATCCAGGAATCGCTTGGATTCTCAGTGAAGTCTTCCCAGAGAAGGAGGTGCAAAATAGGTGGACTGGAAGAAACAAAAAAAAATTAACCTCGTGGGTAGATATGAAACGGAGCAGAGGTGCACAGGTATTTAGACCCCGTTCTTCCTTGAAACGTCTAGAAAGTGAAACTGAAGCCGAATTACGGAGGGCCTTGAGTGTCAGTCTTAGGAGCTTGGCCGTATGGGGATGACAGCGGGTGCCACGGGCGGCTCGGAAGAGGGCAAGGGCGTAACCCAAGAGCCCTGGGAGGTGTAGGAGAGGTCGCAGCGAGGGAGATAGAAAGGCATGCGATTCTCCGAAGCAGTCACCGTAACCCAGGTGTAAACTCATCAACGGTAGACGCGGAGTAAGGGCGACACAGACGGCAGGGAGGAGTACGAGGGACGCTAGAAAGGAAAACGGTCAGGGCTTCACCAGGGATTGGGTGCATTCCTTTCTCCCTCTAACAGAGGTGATCAGTAACCGGGCTAGTCGCTGGGGATCAAGGGTAAGCAAAACAGGCGTCATCTCTTCTTCCTCACGGACCACGGGCTAAACCTACCTACCTGAAACTGGATGTGAAAGGCGACGACGGCCATAAGCCAGAGGTGCGTGGTGTCACGTGAGCTACGGTAGGGGGACGTGATGAGTTGAGTAGGTAAGGGGACGCCTTCTTGACCAAGTGACACCTGAGAAGAGATGAGAAGGGTGAGGCGGCATCAGTCAGCTGCAAGCTAAACAGAGGGACACCTCCTGCAGAGGGGCAGCACGGGCAATGCGCCGTCGTAAGTATGCAGGCCTGAGAGGAGGCCGCTGCGGGCAGGATGATTGAGAATGAAAGGAAGGAGCGGCAAGACGAGGCCGCAGAGATCACGCTCCACCCTGCCCAGGGGATGCCCTGCCCTGCGGACTAGCACACCCAGAGAGAGAGTACCAGCGCACAGCCAGATGAGAAGCCTGCTCGAGAATGCAAGCCAACGCTGCTTCTTTCACCAAGAGGGTCTTGCCTGGTAAACTAAACAGCGGATCCACGGAGCGGACACGTGATTTACATTCTGAAGCAGGCGCCCCCCCGCCTTACGGAACGCCGACGGTTCTCAGGGGGGCCGGGCGGGAGCCGCTCCGCGCGTCTGTGCCAGGGACCCACCCGCCTGCGCGACCTCCGGCCGCCCCGCAGGAAGCTACGACGCCCAGTCCCACGGCTACCTGTGCGGCGAGGTGTACCCCGCGGACGCGTGCCACACACACTTCAAGTGGGAGGGCGGCCTGAGTGGCAAGGCGAGAGGCCGGCCTGCCGCGCAGACCAAGAAGGCGCGCTTCGGCCTGGGCCTCGGTGCTTGCGCCGCCCCCCCTGGGCCTACCGGGCTCTGAGGGCCCTGCCCTGGACCCCCTGCCCCCCTGCCCTTGGTTCAGTCACAGCAGAGGTGGCCACACCCACACCCTCTGTGACCTCGGCGTTCCACCCTCCTGCAGCCCCGCCCGCCCCCCTCCGCCGCCGGTTGCCCTGGGCTACGGAAGCTGCGTCCTGGGGCCAGGGGGTTCCCGGGAGGCCAAGGGAAGACACGATGGCCTTCGATGAGTCGCAGGGGCCTTACGTGGGCTTGTGTGGTTGGGCTCACCTCTTACCTTTCAGTGAACTCTGCGAGAAGACAGGGACCCGCAGCCTCACAGTTGGGCTCCACGGTAAGGTGTGCGGGACAGACCTCAAACTGGCCCACGGCACGGAGCAACACCCGCCATCGAGAGGTCTACAAGAGAGCCGCTGCAGCTCGCCCACAGGTCCGAGAAAACGAGATTCTTCTTTATGTAAGCGAGTTTTGGGGAGATTTGTTGCAAAGCATTATCACAGCAAGAGCCGACTAGTACAACATTCTCCAAATCACTGCCATGTCCACGGCTGCCACCGAGCCCACGTGTAAGGCAACTGTGTCCTCGAACTTTGAGAACTCCTGAATTCTCGGTGCCTCTCCAACACAGTGTACGTGGCTAAGGTGTCCCCAGATAACTTCACTAACGTACCACCGAGACCGCCCTAAGCTTTTATTAAACGCAATGCAACGCTCTTTCTATTCGTTTTCTGTTTCTACGTAGGTAAGATGCTTTCCGTCAATCTAAAAGGATGGAAAATTGGCACAGAACACTCTGTGCATAGTTGTTTTTCACCAAGGAAAATCACAAACGAAACAGGCCTTTCACCGGGTGTAGAGCACTAACGCCCCCTAGTGCCCCTAAATGCCAAGTGAACAGAGGCACTTAATTAAATATCGAATCCCAGCTCTCTCCGCTTGAGAGGGAGAGCAAGCCATTCTCAAGTGGAGGAGGGATGTTTTCAGCAGCTATCTGCAACGTTCTGTGGACCTGGCCACTGTGTAGCTACAAAGAAACCTTTTGTCCGAGGAAACTAACTCAAGAAACTTGAAAGTGGAAAAAGCGAGAAAGAATGAGACAATACCCTTATCTTGGTGACTCATTCACTTATTCGTTCACTTACCAAATCAAATACCCACTACGTGTAGAGAGTACTGTGCTGAAAACCGCACAGAACACGGAGACGTACCCCCATTCGCAGGGAGGTTAGATACCAGAGAGGGAGACAAGACGTAGATTACCTTACGGCAGTTCCGCACGTGTCTTGTTAAACTGTTTACAGCTTCAGGGGAGAGAAGGGATCCAGGAATCGCTTGGATTCTCAGTGAAGTCTTCCCAGAGAAGGAGGTGCAAAATAGGTGGACTGGAAGAAACAAAAAAAAATTAACCTCGTGGGTAGATATGAAACGGAGCAGAGGTGCACAGGTATTTAGACCCCGTTCTTCCTTGAAACGTCTAGAAAGTGAAACTGAAGCCGAATTACGGAGGGCCTTGAGTGTCAGTCTTAGGAGCTTGGCCGTATGGGGATGACAGCGGGTGCCACGGGCGGCTCGGAAGAGGGCAAGGGCGTAACCCAAGAGCCCTGGGAGGTGTAGGAGAGGTCGCAGCGAGGGAGATAGAAAGGCATGCGATTCTCCGAAGCAGTCACCGTAACCCAGGTGTAAACTCATCAACGGTAGACGCGGAGTAAGGGCGACACAGACGGCAGGGAGGAGTACGAGGGACGCTAGAAAGGAAAACGGTCAGGGCTTCACCAGGGATTGGGTGCATTCCTTTCTCCCTCTAACAGAGGTGATCAGTAACCGGGCTAGTCGCTGGGGATCAAGGGTAAGCAAAACAGGCGTCATCTCTTCGTCCTCACGGACCACGGGCTAAACCTACCTACCTGAAACTGGATGTGAAAGGCGACGACGGCCATAAGCCAGAGGTGCGTGGTGTCACGTGAGCTACGGTAGGGGGACGTGATGAGTTGAGTAGGTAAGGGGACGCCTTCTTGACCAAGTGACACCTGAGAAGAGATGAGAAGGGTGAGGCGGCATCAGTCAGCTGCAAGCTAAACAGAGGGACACCTCCTGCAGAGGGGCAGCACGGGCAATGCGCCGTCGTAAGTATGCAGGCCTGAGAGGAGGCCGCTGCGGGCAGGATGATTGAGAATGAAAGGAAGGAGCGGCAAGACGAGGCCGCAGAGATCACGCTCCACCCTGCCCAGGGGATGCCCTGCCCTGCGGACTAGCACACCCAGAGAGAGAGTACCAGCGCACAGCCAGATGAGAAGCCTGCTCGAGAATGCAAGCCAACGCTGCTTCTTTCACCAAGAGGGTCTTGCCTGGTAAACTAAACAGCGGATCCACGGAGCGGACACGTGATTTACATTCTGAAGCAGGCGCCCCGCCTTACGGAACGGCGACGGTTCTCAGGGGGGCCGGGCGGGAGCCGCTCCGCGCGTCTGTGCCAGGGACCCACCCGCCTGCGCGACCTCCGGCCGCCCCGCAGGAAGCTACGACGCCCAGTCCCACGGCTACCTGTGCGGCGAGGTGTACCCCGCGGACGCGTGCCACACACACTTCAAGTGGGAGGGCGGCCTGAGTGGCAAGGCGAGAGGCCGGCCTGCCGCGCAGACCAAGAAGGCGCGCTTCGGCCTGGGCCTCGGTGCTTGCGCCGCCCCCCCTGGGCCTACCGGGCTCTGAGGGCCCTGCCCTGGACCCCCTGCCCCCCTGCCCTTGGTTCAGTCACAGCAGAGGTGGCCACACCCACACCCTCTGTGACCTCGGCGTTCCACCCTCCTGCAGCCCCGCCCGCCCCCCTCCGCCGCCGGTTGCCCTGGGCTACGGAAGCTGCGTCCTGGGGCCAGGGGGTTCCCGGGAGGCCAAGGGAAGACACGATGGCCTTCGATGAGTCGCAGGGGCCTTACGTGGGCTTGTGTGGTTGGGCTCACCTCTTACCTTTCAGTGAACTCTGCGAGAAGACAGGGACCCGCAGCCTCACAGTTGGGCTCCACGGTAAGGTGTGCGGGACAGACCTCAAACTGGCCCACGGCACGGAGCAACACCCGCCATCGAGAGGTCTACAAGAGAGCCGCTGCAGCTCGCCCACAGGTCCGAGAAAACGAGATTCTTCTTTATGTAAGCGAGTTTTGGGGAGATTTGTTGCAAAGCATTATCACAGCAAGAGCCGACTAGTACAACATTCTCCAAATCACTGCCATGTCCACGGCTGCCACCGAGCCCACGTGTAAGGCAACTGTGTCCTCGAACTTTGAGAACTCCTGAATTCTCGGTGCCTCTCCAACACAGTGTACGTGGCTAAGGTGTCCCCAGATAACTTCACTAACGTACCACCGAGACCGCCCTAAGCTTTTATTAAACGCAATGCAACGCTCTTTCTATTCGTTTTCTGTTTCTACGTAGGTAAGATGCTTTCCGTCAATCTAAAAGGATGGAAAATTGGCACAGAACACTCTGTGCATAGTTGTTTTTCACCAAGGAAAATCACAAACGAAACAGGCCTTTCACCGGGTGTAGAGCACTAACGCCCCCTAGTGCCCCTAAATGCCAAGTGAACAGAGGCACTTAATTAAATATCGAATCCCAGCTCTCTCCGCTTGAGAGGGAGAGCAAGCCATTCTCAAGTGGAGGAGGGATGTTTTCAGCAGCTATCTGCAACGTTCTGTGGACCTGGCCACTGTGTAGCTACAAAGAAACCTTTTGTCCGAGGAAACTAACTCAAGAAACTTGAAAGTGGAAAAAGCGAGAAAGAATGAGACAATACCCTTATCTTGGTGACTCATTCACTTATTCGTTCACTTACCAAATCAAACACCCACTACGTGTAGAGAGTACTGTGCTGAAAACCGCACAGAACACGGAGACGTACCCCCATTCGCAGGGAGGTTAGATACCAGAGAGGGAGACAAGACGTAGATTACCTTACGGCAGTTCCGCACGTGTCTTGTTAAACTGTTTACAGCTTCAGGGGAGAGAAGGGATCCAGGAATCGCTTGGATTCTCAGTGAAGTCTTCCCAGAGAAGGAGGTGCAAAATAGGTGGACTGGAAGAAACAAAAAAAATTAACCTCGTGGGTAGATATGAAACGGAGCAGAGGTGCACAGGTATTTAGACCCCGTTCTTCCTTGAAACGTCTAGAAAGTGAAACTGAAGCCGAATTACGGAGGGCCTTGAGTGTCAGTCTTAGGAGCTCGGCCGTATGGGGATGACAGCGGGTGCCACGGGCGGCTCGGAAGAGGGCAAGGGCGTAACCCAAGAGCCCTGGGAGGTGTAGGAGAGGTCGCAGCGAGGGAGATAGAAAGGCATGCGATTCTCCGAAGCAGTCACCGTAACCCAGGTGTAAACTCATCAACGGTAGACGCGGAGTAAGGGCGACACAGACGGCAGGGAGGAGTACGAGGGACGCTAGAAAGGAAAACGGTCAGGGCTTCACCAGGGATTGGGTGCATTCCTTTCTCCCTCTAACAGAGGTGATCAGTAACCGGGCTAGTCGCTGGGGATCAAGGGTAAGCAAAACAGGCGTCATCTCTTCTTCCTCACGGACCACGGGCTAAACCTACCTACCTGAAACTGGATGTGAAAGGCGACGACGGCCATAAGCCAGAGGTGCGTGGTGTCACGTGAGCTACGGTAGGGGGACGTGATGAGTTGAGTAGGTAAGGGGACGCCTTCTTGACCAAGTGACACCTGAGAAGAGATGAGAAGGGTGAGGCGGCATCAGTCAGCTGCAAGCTAAACAGAGGGACACCTCCTGCAGAGGGGCAGCACGGGCAATGCGCCGTCGTAAGTATGCAGGCCTGAGAGGAGGCCGCTGCGGGCAGGATGATTGAGAATGAAAGGAAGGAGCGGCAAGACGAGGCCGCAGAGATCACGCTCCACCCTGCCCAGGGGATGCCCTGCCCTGCGGACTAGCACACCCAGAGAGAGAGTACCAGCGCACAGCCAGATGAGAAGCCTGCTCGAGAATGCAAGCCAACGCTGCTTCTTTCACCAAGAGGGTCTTGCCTGGTAAACTAAACAGCGGATCCACGGAGCGGACACGTGATTTACATTCTGAAGCAGGCGCCCCGCCTTACGGAACGGCGACGGTTCTCAGGGGGGCCGGGCGGGAGCCGCTCCGCGCGTCTGTGCCAGGGACCCACCCGCCTGCGCGACCTCCGGCCGCCCCGCAGGAAGCTACGACGCCCAGTCCCACGGCTACCTGTGCGGCGAGGTGTACCCCGCGGACGCGTGCCACACACACTTCAAGTGGGAGGGCGGCCTGAGTGGCAAGGCGAGAGGCCGGCCTGCCGCGCAGACCAAGAAGGCGCGCTTCGGCCTGGGCCTCGGTGCTTGCGCCGCCCCCCCTGGGCCTACCGGGCTCTGAGGGCCCTGCCCTGGACCCCCTGCCCCCCTGCCCTTGGTTCAGTCACAGCAGAGGTGGCCACACCCACACCCTCTGTGACCTCGGCGTTCCACCCTCCTGCAGCCCCGCCCGCCCCCCTCCGCCGCCGGTTGCCCTGGGCTACGGAAGCTGCGTCCTGGGGCCAGGGGGTTCCCGGGAGGCCAAGGGAAGACACGATGGCCTTCGATGAGTCGCAGGGGCCTTACGTGGGCTTGTGTGGTTGGGCTCACCTCTTACCTTTCAGTGAACTCTGCGAGAAGACAGGGACCCGCAGCCTCACAGTTGGGCTCCACGGTAAGGTGTGCGGGACAGACCTCAAACTGGCCCACGGCACGGAGCAACACCCGCCATCGAGAGGTCTACAAGAGAGCCGCTGCAGCTCGCCCACAGGTCCGAGAAAACGAGATTCTTCTTTATGTAAGCGAGTTTTGGGGAGATTTGTTGCAAAGCATTATCACAGCAAGAGCCGACTAGTACAACATTCTCCAAATCACTGCCATGTCCACGGCTGCCACCGAGCCCACGTGTAAGGCAACTGTGTCCTCGAACTTTGAGAACTCCTGAATTCTCGGTGCCTCTCCAACACAGTGTACGTGGCTAAGGTGTCCCCAGATAACTTCACTAACGTACCACCGAGACCGCCCTAAGCTTTTATTAAACGCAATGCAACGCTCTTTCTATTCGTTTTCTGTTTCTACGTAGGTAAGATGCTTTCCGTCAATCTAAAAGGATGGAAAATTGGCACAGAACACTCTGTGCATAGTTGTTTTTCACCAAGGAAAATCACAAACGAAACAGGCCTTTCACCGGGTGTAGAGCACTAACGCCCCCTAGTGCCCCTAAATGCCAAGTGAACAGAGGCACTTAATTAAATATCGAATCCCAGCTCTCTCCGCTTGAGAGGGAGAGCAAGCCATTCTCAAGTGGAGGAGGGATGTTTTCAGCAGCTATCTGCAACGTTCTGTGGACCTGGCCACTGTGTAGCTACAAAGAAACCTTTTGTCCGAGGAAACTAACTCAAGAAACTTGAAAGTGGAAAAAGCGAGAAAGAATGAGACAATACCCTTATCTTGGTGACTCATTCACTTATTCGTTCACTTACCAAATCAAATACCCACTACGTGTAGAGAGTACTGTGCTGAAAACCGCACAGAACACGGAGACGTACCCCCATTCGCAGGGAGGTTAGATACCAGAGAGGGAGACAAGACGTAGATTACCTTACGGCAGTTCCGCACGTGTCTTGTTAAACTGTTTACAGCTTCAGGGGAGAGAAGGGATCCAGGAATCGCTTGGATTCTCAGTGAAGTCTTCCCAGAGAAGGAGGTGCAAAATAGGTGGACTGGAAGAAACAAAAAAAAATTAACCTCGTGGGTAGATATGAAACGGAGCAGAGGTGCACAGGTATTTAGACCCCGTTCTTCCTTGAAACGTCTAGAAAGTGAAACTGAAGCCGAATTACGGAGGGCCTTGAGTGTCAGTCTTAGGAGCTTGGCCGTATGGGGATGACAGCGGGTGCCACGGGCGGCTCGGAAGAGGGCAAGGGCGTAACCCAAGAGCCCTGGGAGGTGTAGGAGAGGTCGCAGCGAGGGAGATAGAAAGGCATGCGATTCTCCGAAGCAGTCACCGTAACCCAGGTGTAAACTCATCAACGGTAGACGCGGAGTAAGGGCGACACAGACGGCAGGGAGGAGTACGAGGGACGCTAGAAAGGAAAACGGTCAGGGCTTCACCAGGGATTGGGTGCATTCCTTTCTCCCTCTAACAGAGGTGATCAGTAACCGGGCTAGTCGCTGGGGATCAAGGGTAAGCAAAACAGGCGTCATCTCTTCTTCCTCACGGACCACGGGCTAAACCTACCTACCTGAAACTGGATGTGAAAGGCGACGACGGCCATAAGCCAGAGGTGCGTGGTGTCACGTGAGCTACGGTAGGGGGACGTGATGAGTTGAGTAGGTAAGGGGACGCCTTCTTGACCAAGTGACACCTGAGAAGAGATGAGAAGGGTGAGGCGGCATCAGTCAGCTGCAAGCTAAACAGAGGGACACCTCCTGCAGAGGGGCAGCACGGGCAATGCGCCGTCGTAAGTATGCAGGCCTGAGAGGAGGCCGCTGCGGGCAGGATGATTGAGAATGAAAGGAAGGAGCGGCAAGACGAGGCCGCAGAGATCACGCTCCACCCTGCCCAGGGGATGCCCTGCCCTGCGGACTAGCACACCCAGAGAGAGAGTACCAGCGCACAGCCAGATGAGAAGCCTGCTCGAGAATGCAAGCCAACGCTGCTTCTTTCACCAAGAGGGTCTTGCCTGGTAAACTAAACAGCGGATCCACGGAGCGGACACGTGATTTACATTCTGAAGCAGGCGCCCCGCCTTACGGAACGGCGACGGTTCTCAGGGGGGCCGGGCGGGAGCCGCTCCGCGCGTCTGTGCCAGGGACCCACCCGCCTGCGCGACCTCCGGCCGCCCCGCAGGAAGCTACGACGCCCAGTCCCACGGCTACCTGTGCGGCGAGGTGTACCCCGCGGACGCGTGCCACACACACTTCAAGTGGGAGGGCGGCCTGAGTGGCAAGGCGAGAGGCCGGCCTGCCGCGCAGACCAAGAAGGCGCGCTTCGGCCTGGGCCTCGGTGCTTGCGCCGCCCCCCCTGGGCCTACCGGGCTCTGAGGGCCCTGCCCTGGACCCCCTGCCCCCCTGCCCTTGGTTCAGTCACAGCAGAGGTGGCCACACCCACACCCTCTGTGACCTCGGCGTTCCACCCTCCTGCAGCCCCGCCCGCCCCCCTCCGCCGCCGGTTGCCCTGGGCTACGGAAGCTGCGTCCTGGGGCCAGGGGGTTCCCGGGAGGCCAAGGGAAGACACGATGGCCTTCGATGAGTCGCAGGGGCCTTACGTGGGCTTGTGTGGTTGGGCTCACCTCTTACCTTTCAGTGAACTCTGCGAGAAGACAGGGACCCGCAGCCTCACAGTTGGGCTCCACGGTAAGGTGTGCGGGACAGACCTCAAACTGGCCCACGGCACGGAGCAACACCCGCCATCGAGAGGTCTACAAGAGAGCCGCTGCAGCTCGCCCACAGGTCCGAGAAAACGAGATTCTTCTTTATGTAAGCGAGTTTTGGGGAGATTTGTTGCAAAGCATTATCACAGCAAGAGCCGACTAGTACAACATTCTCCAAATCACTGCCATGTCCACGGCTGCCACCGAGCCCACGTGTAAGGCAACTGTGTCCTCGAACTTTGAGAACTCCTGAATTCTCGGTGCCTCTCCAACACAGTGTACGTGGCTAAGGTGTCCCCAGATAACTTCACTAACGTACCACCGAGACCGCCCTAAGCTTTTATTAAACGCAATGCAACGCTCTTTCTATTCGTTTTCTGTTTCTACGTAGGTAAGATGCTTTCCGTCAATCTAAAAGGATGGAAAATTGGCACAGAACACTCTGTGCATAGTTGTTTTTCACCAAGGAAAATCACAAACGAAACAGGCCTTTCACCGGGTGTAGAGCACTAACGCCCCCTAGTGCCCCTAAATGCCAAGTGAACAGAGGCACTTAATTAAATATCGAATCCCAGCTCTCTCCGCTTGAGAGGGAGAGCAAGCCATTCTCAAGTGGAGGAGGGATGTTTTCAGCAGCTATCTGCAACGTTCTGTGGACCTGGCCACTGTGTAGCTACAAAGAAACCTTTTGTCCGAGGAAACTAACTCAAGAAACTTGAAAGTGGAAAAAGCGAGAAAGAATGAGACAATACCCTTATCTTGGTGACTCATTCACTTATTCGTTCACTTACCAAATCAAATACCCACTACGTGTAGAGAGTACTGTGCTGAAAACCGCACAGAACACGGAGACGTACCCCCATTCGCAGGGAGGTTAGATACCAGAGAGGGAGACAAGACGTAGATTACCTTACGGCAGTTCCGCACGTGTCTTGTTAAACTGTTTACAGCTTCAGGGGAGAGAAGGGATCCAGGAATCGCTTGGATTCTCAGTGAAGTCTTCCCAGAGAAGGAGGTGCAAAATAGGTGGACTGGAAGAAACAAAAAAAAATTAACCTCGTGGGTAGATATGAAACGGAGCAGAGGTGCACAGGTATTTAGACCCCGTTCTTCCTTGAAACGTCTAGAAAGTGAAACTGAAGCCGAATTACGGAGGGCCTTGAGTGTCAGTCTTAGGAGCTTGGCCGTATGGGGATGACAGCGGGTGCCACGGGCGGCTCGGAAGAGGGCAAGGGCGTAACCCAAGAGCCCTGGGAGGTGTAGGAGAGGTCGCAGCGAGGGAGATAGAAAGGCATGCGATTCTCCGAAGCAGTCACCGTAACCCAGGTGTAAACTCATCAACGGTAGACGCGGAGTAAGGGCGACACAGACGGCAGGGAGGAGTACGAGGGACGCTAGAAAGGAAAACGGTCAGGGCTTCACCAGGGATTGGGTGCATTCCTTTCTCCCTCTAACAGAGGTGATCAGTAACCGGGCTAGTCGCTGGGGATCAAGGGTAAGCAAAACAGGCGTCATCTCTTCTTCCTCACGGACCACGGGCTAAACCTACCTACCTGAAACTGGATGTGAAAGGCGACGACGGCCATAAGCCAGAGGTGCGTGGTGTCACGTGAGCTACGGTAGGGGGACGTGATGAGTTGAGTAGGTAAGGGGACGCCTTCTTGACCAAGTGACACCTGAGAAGAGATGAGAAGGGTGAGGCGGCATCAGTCAGCTGCAAGCTAAACAGAGGGACACCTCCTGCAGAGGGGCAGCACGGGCAATGCGCCGTCGTAAGTATGCAGGCCTGAGAGGAGGCCGCTGCGGGCAGGATGATTGAGAATGAAAGGAAGGAGCGGCAAGACGAGGCCGCAGAGATCACGCTCCACCCTGCCCAGGGGATGCCCTGCCCTGCGGACTAGCACACCCAGAGAGAGAGTACCAGCGCACAGCCAGATGAGAAGCCTGCTCGAGAATGCAAGCCAACGCTGCTTCTTTCACCAAGAGGGTCTTGCCTGGTAAACTAAACAGCGGATCCACGGAGCGGACACGTGATTTACATTCTGAAGCAGGCGCCCCCCCGCCTTACGGAACGGCGACGGTTCTCAGGGGGGCCGGGCGGGAGCCGCTCCGCGCGTCTGTGCCAGGGACCCACCCGCCTGCGCGACCTCCGGCCGCCCCGCAGGAAGCTACGACGCCCAGTCCCACGGCTACCTGTGCGGCGAGGTGTACCCCGCGGACGCGTGCCACACACACTTCAAGTGGGAGGGCGGCCTGAGTGGCAAGGCGAGAGGCCGGCCTGCCGCGCAGACCAAGAAGGCGCGCTTCGGCCTGGGCCTCGGTGCTTGCGCCGCCCCCCCTGGGCCTACCGGGCTCTGAGGGCCCTGCCCTGGACCCCCTGCCCCCCTGCCCTTGGTTCAGTCACAGCAGAGGTGGCCACACCCACACCCTCTGTGACCTCGGCGTTCCACCCTCCTGCAGCCCCGCCCGCCCCCCTCCGCCGCCGGTTGCCCTGGGCTACGGAAGCTGCGTCCTGGGGCCAGGGGGTTCCCGGGAGGCCAAGGGAAGACACGATGGCCTTCGATGAGTCGCAGGGGCCTTACGTGGGCTTGTGTGGTTGGGCTCACCTCTTACCTTTCAGTGAACTCTGCGAGAAGACAGGGACCCGCAGCCTCACAGTTGGGCTCCACGGTAAGGTGTGCGGGACAGACCTCAAACTGGCCCACGGCACGGAGCAACACCCGCCATCGAGAGGTCTACAAGAGAGCCGCTGCAGCTCGCCCACAGGTCCGAGAAAACGAGATTCTTCTTTATGTAAGCGAGTTTTGGGGAGATTTGTTGCAAAGCATTATCACAGCAAGAGCCGACTAGTACAACATTCTCCAAATCACTGCCATGTCCACGGCTGCCACCGAGCCCACGTGTAAGGCAACTGTGTCCTCGAACTTTGAGAACTCCTGAATTCTCGGTGCCTCTCCAACACAGTGTACGTGGCTAAGGTGTCCCCAGATAACTTCACTAACGTACCACCGAGACCGCCCTAAGCTTTTATTAAACGCAATGCAACGCTCTTTCTATTCGTTTTCTGTTTCTACGTAGGTAAGATGCTTTCCGTCAATCTAAAAGGATGGAAAATTGGCACAGAACACTCTGTGCATAGTTGTTTTTCACCAAGGAAAATCACAAACGAAACAGGCCTTTCACCGGGTGTAGAGCACTAACGCCCCCTAGTGCCCCTAAATGCCAAGTGAACAGAGGCACTTAATTAAATATCGAATCCCAGCTCTCTCCGCTTGAGAGGGAGAGCAAGCCATTCTCAAGTGGAGGAGGGATGTTTTCAGCAGCTATCTGCAACGTTCTGTGGACCTGGCCACTGTGTAGCTACAAAGAAACCTTTTGTCCGAGGAAACTAACTCAAGAAACTTGAAAGTGGAAAAAGCGAGAAAGAATGAGACAATACCCTTATCTTGGTGACTCATTCACTTATTCGTTCACTTACCAAATCAAACACCCACTACGTGTAGAGAGTACTGTGCTGAAAACCGCACAGAACACGGAGACGTACCCCCATTCGCAGGGAGGTTAGATACCAGAGAGGGAGACAAGACGTAGATTACCTTACGGCAGTTCCGCACGTGTCTTGTTAAACTGTTTACAGCTTCAGGGGAGAGAAGGGATCCAGGAATCGCTTGGATTCTCAGTGAAGTCTTCCCAGAGAAGGAGGTGCAAAATAGGTGGACTGGAAGAAACAAAAAAAAATTAACCTCGTGGGTAGATATGAAACGGAGCAGAGGTGCACAGGTATTTAGACCCCGTTCTTCCTTGAAACGTCTAGAAAGTGAAACTGAAGCCGAATTACGGAGGGCCTTGAGTGTCAGTCTTAGGAGCTTGGCCGTATGGGGATGACAGCGGGTGCCACGGGCGGCTCGGAAGAGGGCAAGGGCGTAACCCAAGAGCCCTGGGAGGTGTAGGAGAGGTCGCAGCGAGGGAGATAGAAAGGCATGCGATTCTCCGAAGCAGTCACCGTAACCCAGGTGTAAACTCATCAACGGTAGACGCGGAGTAAGGGCGACACAGACGGCAGGGAGGAGTACGAGGGACGCTAGAAAGGAAAACGGTCAGGGCTTCACCAGGGATTGGGTGCATTCCTTTCTCCCTCTAACAGAGGTGATCAGTAACCGGGCTAGTCGCTGGGGATCAAGGGTAAGCAAAACAGGCGTCATCTCTTCTTCCTCACGGACCACGGGCTAAACCTACCTACCTGAAACTGGATGTGAAAGGCGACGACGGCCATAAGCCAGAGGTGCGTGGTGTCACGTGAGCTACGGTAGGGGGACGTGATGAGTTGAGTAGGTAAGGGGACGCCTTCTTGACCAAGTGACACCTGAGAAGAGATGAGAAGGGTGAGGCGGCATCAGTCAGCTGCAAGCTAAACAGAGGGACACCTCCTGCAGAGGGGCAGCACGGGCAATGCGCCGTCGTAAGTATGCAGGCCTGAGAGGAGGCCGCTGCGGGCAGGATGATTGAGAATGAAAGGAAGGAGCGGCAAGACGAGGCCGCAGAGATCACGCTCCACCCTGCCCAGGGGATGCCCTGCCCTGCGGACTAGCACACCCAGAGAGAGAGTACCAGCGCACAGCCAGATGAGAAGCCTGCTCGAGAATGCAAGCCAACGCTGCTTCTTTCACCAAGAGGGTCTTGCCTGGTAAACTAAACAGCGGATCCACGGAGCGGACACGTGATTTACATTCTGAAGCAGGCGCCCCCCCGCCTTACGGAACGCCGACGGTTCTCAGGGGGGCCGGGCGGGAGCCGCTCCGCGCGTCTGTGCCAGGGACCCACCCGCCTGCGCGACCTCCGGCCGCCCCGCAGGAAGCTACGACGCCCAGTCCCACGGCTACCTGTGCGGCGAGGTGTACCCCGCGGACGCGTGCCACACACACTTCAAGTGGGAGGGCGGCCTGAGTGGCAAGGCGAGAGGCCGGCCTGCCGCGCAGACCAAGAAGGCGCGCTTCGGCCTGGGCCTCGGTGCTTGCGCCGCCCCCCCTGGGCCTACCGGGCTCTGAGGGCCCTGCCCTGGACCCCCTGCCCCCCTGCCCTTGGTTCAGTCACAGCAGAGGTGGCCACACCCACACCCTCTGTGACCTCGGCGTTCCACCCTCCTGCAGCCCCGCCCGCCCCCCTCCGCCGCCGGTTGCCCTGGGCTACGGAAGCTGCGTCCTGGGGCCAGGGGGTTCCCGGGAGGCCAAGGGAAGACACGATGGCCTTCGATGAGTCGCAGGGGCCTTACGTGGGCTTGTGTGGTTGGGCTCACCTCTTACCTTTCAGTGAACTCTGCGAGAAGACAGGGACCCGCAGCCTCACAGTTGGGCTCCACGGTAAGGTGTGCGGGACAGACCTCAAACTGGCCCACGGCACGGAGCAACACCCGCCATCGAGAGGTCTACAAGAGAGCCGCTGCAGCTCGCCCACAGGTCCGAGAAAACGAGATTCTTCTTTATGTAAGCGAGTTTTGGGGAGATTTGTTGCAAAGCATTATCACAGCAAGAGCCGACTAGTACAACATTCTCCAAATCACTGCCATGTCCACGGCTGCCACCGAGCCCACGTGTAAGGCAACTGTGTCCTCGAACTTTGAGAACTCCTGAATTCTCGGTGCCTCTCCAACACAGTGTACGTGGCTAAGGTGTCCCCAGATAACTTCACTAACGTACCACCGAGACCGCCCTAAGCTTTTATTAAACGCAATGCAACGCTCTTTCTATTCGTTTTCTGTTTCTACGTAGGTAAGATGCTTTCCGTCAATCTAAAAGGATGGAAAATTGGCACAGAACACTCTGTGCATAGTTGTTTTTCACCAAGGAAAATCACAAACGAAACAGGCCTTTCACCGGGTGTAGAGCACTAACGCCCCCTAGTGCCCCTAAATGCCAAGTGAACAGAGGCACTTAATTAAATATCGAATCCCAGCTCTCTCCGCTTGAGAGGGAGAGCAAGCCATTCTCAAGTGGAGGAGGGATGTTTTCAGCAGCTATCTGCAACGTTCTGTGGACCTGGCCACTGTGTAGCTACAAAGAAACCTTTTGTCCGAGGAAACTAACTCAAGAAACTTGAAAGTGGAAAAAGCGAGAAAGAATGAGACAATACCCTTATCTTGGTGACTCATTCACTTATTCGTTCACTTACCAAATCAAACACCCACTACGTGTAGAGAGTACTGTGCTGAAAACCGCACAGAACACGGAGACGTACCCCCATTCGCAGGGAGGTTAGATACCAGAGAGGGAGACAAGACGTAGATTACCTTACGGCAGTTCCGCACGTGTCTTGTTAAACTGTTTACAGCTTCAGGGGAGAGAAGGGATCCAGGAATCGCTTGGATTCTCAGTGAAGTCTTCCCAGAGAAGGAGGTGCAAAATAGGTGGACTGGAAGAAACAAAAAAAATTAACCTCGTGGGTAGATATGAAACGGAGCAGAGGTGCACAGGTATTTAGACCCCGTTCTTCCTTGAAACGTCTAGAAAGTGAAACTGAAGCCGAATTACGGAGGGCCTTGAGTGTCAGTCTTAGGAGCTTGGCCGTATGGGGATGACAGCGGGTGCCACGGGCGGCTCGGAAGAGGGCAAGGGCGTAACCCAAGAGCCCTGGGAGGTGTAGGAGAGGTCGCAGCGAGGGAGATAGAAAGGCATGCGATTCTCCGAAGCAGTCACCGTAACCCAGGTGTAAACTCATCAACGGTAGACGCGGAGTAAGGGCGACACAGACGGCAGGGAGGAGTACGAGGGACGCTAGAAAGGAAAACGGTCAGGGCTTCACCAGGGATTGGGTGCATTCCTTTCTCCCTCTAACAGAGGTGATCAGTAACCGGGCTAGTCGCTGGGGATCAAGGGTAAGCAAAACAGGCGTCATCTCTTCTTCCTCACGGACCACGGGCTAAACCTACCTACCTGAAACTGGATGTGAAAGGCGACGACGGCCATAAGCCAGAGGTGCGTGGTGTCACGTGAGCTACGGTAGGGGGACGTGATGAGTTGAGTAGGTAAGGGGACGCCTTCTTGACCAAGTGACACCTGAGAAGAGATGAGAAGGGTGAGGCGGCATCAGTCAGCTGCAAGCTAAACAGAGGGACACCTCCTGCAGAGGGGTAGCACGGGCAATGCGCCGTCGTAAGTATGCAGGCCTGAGAGGAGGCCGCTGCGGGCAGGATGATTGAGAATGAAAGGAAGGAGCGGCAAGACGAGGCCGCAGAGATCACGCTCCACCCTGCCCAGGGGATGCCCTGCCCTGCGGACTAGCACACCCAGAGAGAGAGTACCAGCGCACAGCCAGATGAGAAGCCTGCTCGAGAATGCAAGCCAACGCTGCTTCTTTCACCAAGAGGGTCTTGCCTGGTAAACTAAACAGCGGATCCACGGAGCGGACACGTGATTTACATTCTGAAGCAGGCGCCCCGCCTTACGGAACGGCGACGGTTCTCAGGGGGGCCGGGCGGGAGCCGCTCCGCGCGTCTGTGCCAGGGACCCACCCGCCTGCGCGACCTCCGGCCGCCCCGCAGGAAGCTACGACGCCCAGTCCCACGGCTACCTGTGCGGCGAGGTGTACCCCGCGGACGCGTGCCACACACACTTCAAGTGGGAGGGCGGCCTGAGTGGCAAGGCGAGAGGCCGGCCTGCCGCGCAGACCAAGAAGGCGCGCTTCGGCCTGGGCCTCGGTGCTTGCGCCGCCCCCCCTGGGCCTACCGGGCTCTGAGGGCCCTGCCCTGGACCCCCTGCCCCCCTGCCCTTGGTTCAGTCACAGCAGAGGTGGCCACACCCACACCCTCTGTGACCTCGGCGTTCCACCCTCCTGCAGCCCCGCCCGCCCCCCTCCGCCGCCGGTTGCCCTGGGCTACGGAAGCTGCATCCTGGGGCCAGGGGGTTCCCGGGAGGCCAAGGGAAGACACGATGGCCTTCGATGAGTCGCAGGGGCCTTACGTGGGCTTGTGTGGTTGGGCTCACCTCTTACCTTTCAGTGAACTCTGCGAGAAGACAGGGACCCGCAGCCTCACAGTTGGGCTCCACGGTAAGGTGTGCGGGACAGACCTCAAACTGGCCCACGGCACGGAGCAACACCCGCCATCGAGAGGTCTACAAGAGAGCCGCTGCAGCTCGCCCACAGGTCCGAGAAAACGAGATTCTTCTTTATGTAAGCGAGTTTTGGGGAGATTTGTTGCAAAGCATTATCACAGCAAGAGCCGACTAGTACAACATTCTCCAAATCACTGCCATGTCCACGGCTGCCACCGAGCCCACGTGTAAGGCAACTGTGTCCTCGAACTTTGAGAACTCCTGAATTCTCGGTGCCTCTCCAACACAGTGTACGTGGCTAAGGTGTCCCCAGATAACTTCACTAACGTACCACCGAGACCGCCCTAAGCTTTTATTAAACGCAATGCAACGCTCTTTCTATTCGTTTTCTGTTTCTACGTAGGTAAGATGCTTTCCGTCAATCTAAAAGGATGGAAAATTGGCACAGAACACTCTGTGCATAGTTGTTTTTCACCAAGGAAAATCACAAACGAAACAGGCCTTTCACCGGGTGTAGAGCACTAACGCCCCCTAGTGCCCCTAAATGCCAAGTGAACAGAGGCACTTAATTAAATATCGAATCCCAGCTCTCTCCGCTTGAGAGGGAGAGCAAGCCATTCTCAAGTGGAGGAGGGATGTTTTCAGCAGCTATCTGCAACGTTCTGTGGACCTGGCCACTGTGTAGCTACAAAGAAACCTTTTGTCCGAGGAAACTAACTCAAGAAACTTGAAAGTGGAAAAAGCGAGAAAGAATGAGACAATACCCTTATCTTGGTGACTCATTCACTTATTCGTTCACTTACCAAATCAAACACCCACTACGTGTAGAGAGTACTGTGCTGAAAACCGCACAGAACACGGAGACGTACCCCCATTCGCAGGGAGGTTAGATACCAGAGAGGGAGACAAGACGTAGATTACCTTACGGCAGTTCCGCACGTGTCTTGTTAAACTGTTTACAGCTTCAGGGGAGAGAAGGGATCCAGGAATCGCTTGGATTCTCAGTGAAGTCTTCCCAGAGAAGGAGGTGCAAAATAGGTGGACTGGAAGAAACAAAAAAAATTAACCTCGTGGGTAGATATGAAACGGAGCAGAGGTGCACAGGTATTTAGACCCCGTTCTTCCTTGAAACGTCTAGAAAGTGAAACTGAAGCCGAATTACGGAGGGCCTTGAGTGTCAGTCTTAGGAGCTTGGCCGTATGGGGATGACAGCGGGTGCCACGGGCGGCTCGGAAGAGGGCAAGGGCGTAACCCAAGAGCCCTGGGAGGTGTAGGAGAGGTCGCAGCGAGGGAGATAGAAAGGCATGCGATTCTCCGAAGCAGTCACCGTAACCCAGGTGTAAACTCATCAACGGTAGACGCGGAGTAAGGGCGACACAGACGGCAGGGAGGAGTACGAGGGACGCTAGAAAGGAAAACGGTCAGGGCTTCACCAGGGATTGGGTGCATTCCTTTCTCCCTCTAACAGAGGTGATCAGTAACCGGGCTAGTCGCTGGGGATCAAGGGTAAGCAAAACAGGCGTCATCTCTTCTTCCTCACGGACCACGGGCTAAACCTACCTACCTGAAACTGGATGTGAAAGGCGACGACGGCCATAAGCCAGAGGTGCGTGGTGTCACGTGAGCTACGGTAGGGGGACGTGATGAGTTGAGTAGGTAAGGGGACGCCTTCTTGACCAAGTGACACCTGAGAAGAGATGAGAAGGGTGAGGCGGCATCAGTCAGCTGCAAGCTAAACAGAGGGACACCTCCTGCAGAGGGGCAGCACGGGCAATGCGCCGTCGTAAGTATGCAGGCCTGAGAGGAGGCCGCTGCGGGCAGGATGATTGAGAATGAAAGGAAGGAGCGGCAAGACGAGGCCGCAGAGATCACGCTCCACCCTGCCCAGGGGATGCCCTGCCCTGCGGACTAGCACACCCAGAGAGAGAGTACCAGCGCACAGCCAGATGAGAAGCCTGCTCGAGAATGCAAGCCAACGCTGCTTCTTTCACCAAGAGGGTCTTGCCTGGTAAACTAAACAGCGGATCCACGGAGCGGACACGTGATTTACATTCTGAAGCAGGCGCCCCGCCTTACGGAACGGCGACGGTTCTCAGGGGGGCCGGGCGGGAGCCGCTCCGCGCGTCTGTGCCAGGGACCCACCCGCCTGCGCGACCTCCGGCCGCCCCGCAGGAAGCTACGACGCCCAGTCCCACGGCTACCTGTGCGGCGAGGTGTACCCCGCGGACGCGTGCCACACACACTTCAAGTGGGAGGGCGGCCTGAGTGGCAAGGCGAGAGGCCGGCCTGCCGCGCAGACCAAGAAGGCGCGCTTCGGCCTGGGCCTCGGTGCTTGCGCCGCCCCCCCTGGGCCTACCGGGCTCTGAGGGCCCTGCCCTGGACCCCCTGCCCCCCTGCCCTTGGTTCAGTCACAGCAGAGGTGGCCACACCCACACCCTCTGTGACCTCGGCGTTCCACCCTCCTGCAGCCCCGCCCGCCCCCCTCCGCCGCCGGTTGCCCTGGGCTACGGAAGCTGCGTCCTGGGGCCAGGGGGTTCCCGGGAGGCCAAGGGAAGACACGATGGCCTTCGATGAGTCGCAGGGGCCTTACGTGGGCTTGTGTGGTTGGGCTCACCTCTTACCTTTCAGTGAACTCTGCGAGAAGACAGGGACCCGCAGCCTCACAGTTGGGCTCCACGGTAAGGTGTGCGGGACAGACCTCAAACTGGCCCACGGCACGGAGCAACACCCGCCATCGAGAGGTCTACAAGAGAGCCGCTGCAGCTCGCCCACAGGTCCGAGAAAACGAGATTCTTCTTTATGTAAGCGAGTTTTGGGGAGATTTGTTGCAAAGCATTATCACAGCAAGAGCCGACTAGTACAACATTCTCCAAATCACTGCCATGTCCACGGCTGCCACCGAGCCCACGTGTAAGGCAACTGTGTCCTCGAACTTTGAGAACTCCTGAATTCTCGGTGCCTCTCCAACACAGTGTACGTGGCTAAGGTGTCCCCAGATAACTTCACTAACGTACCACCGAGACCGCCCTAAGCTTTTATTAAACGCAATGCAACGCTCTTTCTATTCGTTTTCTGTTTCTACGTAGGTAAGATGCTTTCCGTCAATCTAAAAGGATGGAAAATTGGCACAGAACACTCTGTGCATAGTTGTTTTTCACCAAGGAAAATCACAAACGAAACAGGCCTTTCACCGGGTGTAGAGCACTAACGCCCCCTAGTGCCCCTAAATGCCAAGTGAACAGAGGCACTTAATTAAATATCGAATCCCAGCTCTCTCCGCTTGAGAGGGAGAGCAAGCCATTCTCAAGTGGAGGAGGGATGTTTTCAGCAGCTATCTGCAACGTTCTGTGGACCTGGCCACTGTGTAGCTACAAAGAAACCTTTTGTCCGAGGAAACTAACTCAAGAAACTTGAAAGTGGAAAAAGCGAGAAAGAATGAGACAATACCCTTATCTTGGTGACTCATTCACTTATTCGTTCACTTACCAAATCAAATACCCACTACGTGTAGAGAGTACTGTGCTGAAAACCGCACAGAACACGGAGACGTACCCCCATTCGCAGGGAGGTTAGATACCAGAGAGGGAGACAAGACGTAGATTACCTTACGGCAGTTCCGCACGTGTCTTGTTAAACTGTTTACAGCTTCAGGGGAGAGAAGGGATCCAGGAATCGCTTGGATTCTCAGTGAAGTCTTCCCAGAGAAGGAGGTGCAAAATAGGTGGACTGGAAGAAACAAAAAAAAATTAACCTCGTGGGTAGATATGAAACGGAGCAGAGGTGCACAGGTATTTAGACCCCGTTCTTCCTTGAAACGTCTAGAAAGTGAAACTGAAGCCGAATTACGGAGGGCCTTGAGTGTCAGTCTTAGGAGCTTGGCCGTATGGGGATGACAGCGGGTGCCACGGGCGGCTCGGAAGAGGGCAAGGGCGTAACCCAAGAGCCCTGGGAGGTGTAGGAGAGGTCGCAGCGAGGGAGATAGAAAGGCATGCGATTCTCCGAAGCAGTCACCGTAACCCAGGTGTAAACTCATCAACGGTAGACGCGGAGTAAGGGCGACACAGACGGCAGGGAGGAGTACGAGGGACGCTAGAAAGGAAAACGGTCAGGGCTTCACCAGGGATTGGGTGCATTCCTTTCTCCCTCTAACAGAGGTGATCAGTAACCGGGCTAGTCGCTGGGGATCAAGGGTAAGCAAAACAGGCGTCATCTCTTCTTCCTCACGGACCACGGGCTAAACCTACCTACCTGAAACTGGATGTGAAAGGCGACGACGGCCATAAGCCAGAGGTGCGTGGTGTCACGTGAGCTACGGTAGGGGGACGTGATGAGTTGAGTAGGTAAGGGGACGCCTTCTTGACCAAGTGACACCTGAGAAGAGATGAGAAGGGTGAGGCGGCATCAGTCAGCTGCAAGCTAAACAGAGGGACACCTCCTGCAGAGGGGCAGCACGGGCAATGCGCCGTCGTAAGTATGCAGGCCTGAGAGGAGGCCGCTGCGGGCAGGATGATTGAGAATGAAAGGAAGGAGCGGCAAGACGAGGCCGCAGAGATCACGCTCCACCCTGCCCAGGGGATGCCCTGCCCTGCGGACTAGCACACCCAGAGAGAGAGTACCAGCGCACAGCCAGATGAGAAGCCTGCTCGAGAATGCAAGCCAACGCTGCTTCTTTCACCAAGAGGGTCTTGCCTGGTAAACTAAACAGCGGATCCACGGAGCGGACACGTGATTTACATTCTGAAGCAGGCGCCCCCCCGCCTTACGGAACGGCGACGGTTCTCAGGGGGGCCGGGCGGGAGCCGCTCCGCGCGTCTGTGCCAGGGACCCACCCGCCTGCGCGACCTCCGGCCGCCCCGCAGGAAGCTACGACGCCCAGTCCCACGGCTACCTGTGCGGCGAGGTGTACCCCGCGGACGCGTGCCACACACACTTCAAGTGGGAGGGCGGCCTGAGTGGCAAGGCGAGAGGCCGGCCTGCCGCGCAGACCAAGAAGGCGCGCTTCGGCCTGGGCCTCGGTGCTTGCGCCGCCCCCCCTGGGCCTACCGGGCTCTGAGGGCCCTGCCCTGGACCCCCTGCCCCCCTGCCCTTGGTTCAGTCACAGCAGAGGTGGCCACACCCACACCCTCTGTGACCTCGGCGTTCCACCCTCCTGCAGCCCCGCCCGCCCCCCTCCGCCGCCGGTTGCCCTGGGCTACGGAAGCTGCGTCCTGGGGCCAGGGGGTTCCCGGGAGGCCAAGGGAAGACACGATGGCCTTCGATGAGTCGCAGGGGCCTTACGTGGGCTTGTGTGGTTGGGCTCACCTCTTACCTTTCAGTGAACTCTGCGAGAAGACAGGGACCCGCAGCCTCACAGTTGGGCTCCACGGTAAGGTGTGCGGGACAGACCTCAAACTGGCCCACGGCACGGAGCAACACCCGCCATCGAGAGGTCTACAAGAGAGCCGCTGCAGCTCGCCCACAGGTCCGAGAAAACGAGATTCTTCTTTATGTAAGCGAGTTTTGGGGAGATTTGTTGCAAAGCATTATCACAGCAAGAGCCGACTAGTACAACATTCTCCAAATCACTGCCATGTCCACGGCTGCCACCGAGCCCACGTGTAAGGCAACTGTGTCCTCGAACTTTGAGAACTCCTGAATTCTCGGTGCCTCTCCAACACAGTGTACGTGGCTAAGGTGTCCCCAGATAACTTCACTAACGTACCACCGAGACCGCCCTAAGCTTTTATTAAACGCAATGCAACGCTCTTTCTATTCGTTTTCTGTTTCTACGTAGGTAAGATGCTTTCCGTCAATCTAAAAGGATGGAAAATTGGCACAGAACACTCTGTGCATAGTTGTTTTTCACCAAGGAAAATCACAAACGAAACAGGCCTTTCACCGGGTGTAGAGCACTAACGCCCCCTAGTGCCCCTAAATGCCAAGTGAACAGAGGCACTTAATTAAATATCGAATCCCAGCTCTCTCCGCTTGAGAGGGAGAGCAAGCCATTCTCAAGTGGAGGAGGGATGTTTTCAGCAGCTATCTGCAACGTTCTGTGGACCTGGCCACTGTGTAGCTACAAAGAAACCTTTTGTCCGAGGAAACTAACTCAAGAAACTTGAAAGTGGAAAAAGCGAGAAAGAATGAGACAATACCCTTATCTTGGTGACTCATTCACTTATTCGTTCACTTACCAAATCAAATACCCACTACGTGTAGAGAGTACTGTGCTGAAAACCGCACAGAACACGGAGACGTACCCCCATTCGCAGGGAGGTTAGATACCAGAGAGGGAGACAAGACGTAGATTACCTTACGGCAGTTCCGCACGTGTCTTGTTAAACTGTTTACAGCTTCAGGGGAGAGAAGGGATCCAGGAATCGCTTGGATTCTCAGTGAAGTCTTCCCAGAGAAGGAGGTGCAAAATAGGTGGACTGGAAGAAACAAAAAAAAATTAACCTCGTGGGTAGATATGAAACGGAGCAGAGGTGCACAGGTATTTAGACCCCGTTCTTCCTTGAAACGTCTAGAAAGTGAAACTGAAGCCGAATTACGGAGGGCCTTGAGTGTCAGTCTTAGGAGCTTGGCCGTATGGGGATGACAGCGGGTGCCACGGGCGGCTCGGAAGAGGGCAAGGGCGTAACCCAAGAGCCCTGGGAGGTGTAGGAGAGGTCGCAGCGAGGGAGATAGAAAGGCATGCGATTCTCCGAAGCAGTCACCGTAACCCAGGTGTAAACTCATCAACGGTAGACGCGGAGTAAGGGCGACACAGACGGCAGGGAGGAGTACGAGGGACGCTAGAAAGGAAAACGGTCAGGGCTTCACCAGGGATTGGGTGCATTCCTTTCTCCCTCTAACAGAGGTGATCAGTAACCGGGCTAGTCGCTGGGGATCAAGGGTAAGCAAAACAGGCGTCATCTCTTCTTCCTCACGGACCACGGGCTAAACCTACCTACCTGAAACTGGATGTGAAAGGCGACGACGGCCATAAGCCAGAGGTGCGTGGTGTCACGTGAGCTACGGTAGGGGGACGTGATGAGTTGAGTAGGTAAGGGGACGCCTTCTTGACCAAGTGACACCTGAGAAGAGATGAGAAGGGTGAGGCGGCATCAGTCAGCTGCAAGCTAAACAGAGGGACACCTCCTGCAGAGGGGCAGCACGGGCAATGCGCCGTCGTAAGTATGCAGGCCTGAGAGGAGGCCGCTGCGGGCAGGATGATTGAGAATGAAAGGAAGGAGCGGCAAGACGAGGCCGCAGAGATCACGCTCCACCCTGCCCAGGGGATGCCCTGCCCTGCGGACTAGCACACCCAGAGAGAGAGTACCAGCGCACAGCCAGATGAGAAGCCTGCTCGAGAATGCAAGCCAACGCTGCTTCTTTCACCAAGAGGGTCTTGCCTGGTAAACTAAACAGCGGATCCACGGAGCGGACACGTGATTTACATTCTGAAGCAGGCGCCCCCCCGCCTTACGGAACGGCGACGGTTCTCAGGGGGGCCGGGCGGGAGCCGCTCCGCGCGTCTGTGCCAGGGACCCACCCGCCTGCGCGACCTCCGGCCGCCCCGCAGGAAGCTACGACGCCCAGTCCCACGGCTACCTGTGCGGCGAGGTGTACCCCGCGGACGCGTGCCACACACACTTCAAGTGGGAGGGCGGCCTGAGTGGCAAGGCGAGAGGCCGGCCTGCCGCGCAGACCAAGAAGGCGCGCTTCGGCCTGGGCCTCGGTGCTTGCGCCGCCCCCCCTGGGCCTACCGGGCTCTGAGGGCCCTGCCCTGGACCCCCTGCCCCCCTGCCCTTGGTTCAGTCACAGCAGAGGTGGCCACACCCACACCCTCTGTGACCTCGGCGTTCCACCCTCCTGCAGCCCCGCCCGCCCCCCTCCGCCGCCGGTTGCCCTGGGCTACGGAAGCTGCGTCCTGGGGCCAGGGGGTTCCCGGGAGGCCAAGGGAAGACACGATGGCCTTCGATGAGTCGCAGGGGCCTTACGTGGGCTTGTGTGGTTGGGCTCACCTCTTACCTTTCAGTGAACTCTGCGAGAAGACAGGGACCCGCAGCCTCACAGTTGGGCTCCACGGTAAGGTGTGCGGGACAGACCTCAAACTGGCCCACGGCACGGAGCAACACCCGCCATCGAGAGGTCTACAAGAGAGCCGCTGCAGCTCGCCCACAGGTCCGAGAAAACGAGATTCTTCTTTATGTAAGCGAGTTTTGGGGAGATTTGTTGCAAAGCATTATCACAGCAAGAGCCGACTAGTACAACATTCTCCAAATCACTGCCATGTCCACGGCTGCCACCGAGCCCACGTGTAAGGCAACTGTGTCCTCGAACTTTGAGAACTCCTGAATTCTCGGTGCCTCTCCAACACAGTGTACGTGGCTAAGGTGTCCCCAGATAACTTCACTAACGTACCACCGAGACCGCCCTAAGCTTTTATTAAACGCAATGCAACGCTCTTTCTATTCGTTTTCTGTTTCTACGTAGGTAAGATGCTTTCCGTCAATCTAAAAGGATGGAAAATTGGCACAGAACACTCTGTGCATAGTTGTTTTTCACCAAGGAAAATCACAAACGAAACAGGCCTTTCACCGGGTGTAGAGCACTAACGCCCCCTAGTGCCCCTAAATGCCAAGTGAACAGAGGCACTTAATTAAATATCGAATCCCAGCTCTCTCCGCTTGAGAGGGAGAGCAAGCCATTCTCAAGTGGAGGAGGGATGTTTTCAGCAGCTATCTGCAACGTTCTGTGGACCTGGCCACTGTGTAGCTACAAAGAAACCTTTTGTCCGAGGAAACTAACTCAAGAAACTTGAAAGTGGAAAAAGCGAGAAAGAATGAGACAATACCCTTATCTTGGTGACTCATTCACTTATTCGTTCACTTACCAAATCAAACACCCACTACGTGTAGAGAGTACTGTGCTGAAAACCGCACAGAACACGGAGACGTACCCCCATTCGCAGGGAGGTTAGATACCAGAGAGGGAGACAAGACGTAGATTACCTTACGGCAGTTCCGCACGTGTCTTGTTAAACTGTTTACAGCTTCAGGGGAGAGAAGGGATCCAGGAATCGCTTGGATTCTCAGTGAAGTCTTCCCAGAGAAGGAGGTGCAAAATAGGTGGACTGGAAGAAACAAAAAAAAATTAACCTCGTGGGTAGATATGAAACGGAGCAGAGGTGCACAGGTATTTAGACCCCGTTCTTCCTTGAAACGTCTAGAAAGTGAAACTGAAGCCGAATTACGGAGGGCCTTGAGTGTCAGTCTTAGGAGCTTGGCCGTATGGGGATGACAGCGGGTGCCACGGGCGGCTCGGAAGAGGGCAAGGGCGTAACCCAAGAGCCCTGGGAGGTGTAGGAGAGGTCGCAGCGAGGGAGATAGAAAGGCATGCGATTCTCCGAAGCAGTCACCGTAACCCAGGTGTAAACTCATCAACGGTAGACGCGGAGTAAGGGCGACACAGACGGCAGGGAGGAGTACGAGGGACGCTAGAAAGGAAAACGGTCAGGGCTTCACCAGGGATTGGGTGCATTCCTTTCTCCCTCTAACAGAGGTGATCAGTAACCGGGCTAGTCGCTGGGGATCAAGGGTAAGCAAAACAGGCGTCATCTCTTCTTCCTCACGGACCACGGGCTAAACCTACCTACCTGAAACTGGATGTGAAAGGCGACGACGGCCATAAGCCAGAGGTGCGTGGTGTCACGTGAGCTACGGTAGGGGGACGTGATGAGTTGAGTAGGTAAGGGGACGCCTTCTTGACCAAGTGACACCTGAGAAGAGATGAGAAGGGTGAGGCGGCATCAGTCAGCTGCAAGCTAAACAGAGGGACACCTCCTGCAGAGGGGCAGCACGGGCAATGCGCCGTCGTAAGTATGCAGGCCTGAGAGGAGGCCGCTGCGGGCAGGATGATTGAGAATGAAAGGAAGGAGCGGCAAGACGAGGCCGCAGAGATCACGCTCCACCCTGCCCAGGGGATGCCCTGCCCTGCGGACTAGCACACCCAGAGAGAGAGTACCAGCGCACAGCCAGATGAGAAGCCTGCTCGAGAATGCAAGCCAACGCTGCTTCTTTCACCAAGAGGGTCTTGCCTGGTAAACTAAACAGCGGATCCACGGAGCGGACACGTGATTTACATTCTGAAGCAGGCGCCCCCCCGCCTTACGGAACGCCGACGGTTCTCAGGGGGGCCGGGCGGGAGCCGCTCCGCGCGTCTGTGCCAGGGACCCACCCGCCTGCGCGACCTCCGGCCGCCCCGCAGGAAGCTACGACGCCCAGTCCCACGGCTACCTGTGCGGCGAGGTGTACCCCGCGGACGCGTGCCACACACACTTCAAGTGGGAGGGCGGCCTGAGTGGCAAGGCGAGAGGCCGGCCTGCCGCGCAGACCAAGAAGGCGCGCTTCGGCCTGGGCCTCGGTGCTTGCGCCGCCCCCCCTGGGCCTACCGGGCTCTGAGGGCCCTGCCCTGGACCCCCTGCCCCCCTGCCCTTGGTTCAGTCACAGCAGAGGTGGCCACACCCACACCCTCTGTGACCTCGGCGTTCCACCCTCCTGCAGCCCCGCCCGCCCCCCTCCGCCGCCGGTTGCCCTGGGCTACGGAAGCTGCGTCCTGGGGCCAGGGGGTTCCCGGGAGGCCAAGGGAAGACACGATGGCCTTCGATGAGTCGCAGGGGCCTTACGTGGGCTTGTGTGGTTGGGCTCACCTCTTACCTTTCAGTGAACTCTGCGAGAAGACAGGGACCCGCAGCCTCACAGTTGGGCTCCACGGTAAGGTGTGCGGGACAGACCTCAAACTGGCCCACGGCACGGAGCAACACCCGCCATCGAGAGGTCTACAAGAGAGCCGCTGCAGCTCGCCCACAGGTCCGAGAAAACGAGATTCTTCTTTATGTAAGCGAGTTTTGGGGAGATTTGTTGCAAAGCATTATCACAGCAAGAGCCGACTAGTACAACATTCTCCAAATCACTGCCATGTCCACGGCTGCCACCGAGCCCACGTGTAAGGCAACTGTGTCCTCGAACTTTGAGAACTCCTGAATTCTCGGTGCCTCTCCAACACAGTGTACGTGGCTAAGGTGTCCCCAGATAACTTCACTAACGTACCACCGAGACCGCCCTAAGCTTTTATTAAACGCAATGCAACGCTCTTTCTATTCGTTTTCTGTTTCTACGTAGGTAAGATGCTTTCCGTCAATCTAAAAGGATGGAAAATTGGCACAGAACACTCTGTGCATAGTTGTTTTTCACCAAGGAAAATCACAAACGAAACAGGCCTTTCACCGGGTGTAGAGCACTAACGCCCCCTAGTGCCCCTAAATGCCAAGTGAACAGAGGCACTTAATTAAATATCGAATCCCAGCTCTCTCCGCTTGAGAGGGAGAGCAAGCCATTCTCAAGTGGAGGAGGGATGTTTTCAGCAGCTATCTGCAACGTTCTGTGGACCTGGCCACTGTGTAGCTACAAAGAAACCTTTTGTCCGAGGAAACTAACTCAAGAAACTTGAAAGTGGAAAAAGCGAGAAAGAATGAGACAATACCCTTATCTTGGTGACTCATTCACTTATTCGTTCACTTACCAAATCAAACACCCACTACGTGTAGAGAGTACTGTGCTGAAAACCGCACAGAACACGGAGACGTACCCCCATTCGCAGGGAGGTTAGATACCAGAGAGGGAGACAAGACGTAGATTACCTTACGGCAGTTCCGCACGTGTCTTGTTAAACTGTTTACAGCTTCAGGGGAGAGAAGGGATCCAGGAATCGCTTGGATTCTCAGTGAAGTCTTCCCAGAGAAGGAGGTGCAAAATAGGTGGACTGGAAGAAACAAAAAAAATTAACCTCGTGGGTAGATATGAAACGGAGCAGAGGTGCACAGGTATTTAGACCCCGTTCTTCCTTGAAACGTCTAGAAAGTGAAACTGAAGCCGAATTACGGAGGGCCTTGAGTGTCAGTCTTAGGAGCTTGGCCGTATGGGGATGACAGCGGGTGCCACGGGCGGCTCGGAAGAGGGCAAGGGCGTAACCCAAGAGCCCTGGGAGGTGTAGGAGAGGTCGCAGCGAGGGAGATAGAAAGGCATGCGATTCTCCGAAGCAGTCACCGTAACCCAGGTGTAAACTCATCAACGGTAGACGCGGAGTAAGGGCGACACAGACGGCAGGGAGGAGTACGAGGGACGCTAGAAAGGAAAACGGTCAGGGCTTCACCAGGGATTGGGTGCATTCCTTTCTCCCTCTAACAGAGGTGATCAGTAACCGGGCTAGTCGCTGGGGATCAAGGGTAAGCAAAACAGGCGTCATCTCTTCTTCCTCACGGACCACGGGCTAAACCTACCTACCTGAAACTGGATGTGAAAGGCGACGACGGCCATAAGCCAGAGGTGCGTGGTGTCACGTGAGCTACGGTAGGGGGACGTGATGAGTTGAGTAGGTAAGGGGACGCCTTCTTGACCAAGTGACACCTGAGAAGAGATGAGAAGGGTGAGGCGGCATCAGTCAGCTGCAAGCTAAACAGAGGGACACCTCCTGCAGAGGGGTAGCACGGGCAATGCGCCGTCGTAAGTATGCAGGCCTGAGAGGAGGCCGCTGCGGGCAGGATGATTGAGAATGAAAGGAAGGAGCGGCAAGACGAGGCCGCAGAGATCACGCTCCACCCTGCCCAGGGGATGCCCTGCCCTGCGGACTAGCACACCCAGAGAGAGAGTACCAGCGCACAGCCAGATGAGAAGCCTGCTCGAGAATGCAAGCCAACGCTGCTTCTTTCACCAAGAGGGTCTTGCCTGGTAAACTAAACAGCGGATCCACGGAGCGGACACGTGATTTACATTCTGAAGCAGGCGCCCCGCCTTACGGAACGGCGACGGTTCTCAGGGGGGCCGGGCGGGAGCCGCTCCGCGCGTCTGTGCCAGGGACCCACCCGCCTGCGCGACCTCCGGCCGCCCCGCAGGAAGCTACGACGCCCAGTCCCACGGCTACCTGTGCGGCGAGGTGTACCCCGCGGACGCGTGCCACACACACTTCAAGTGGGAGGGCGGCCTGAGTGGCAAGGCGAGAGGCCGGCCTGCCGCGCAGACCAAGAAGGCGCGCTTCGGCCTGGGCCTCGGTGCTTGCGCCGCCCCCCCTGGGCCTACCGGGCTCTGAGGGCCCTGCCCTGGACCCCCTGCCCCCCTGCCCTTGGTTCAGTCACAGCAGAGGTGGCCACACCCACACCCTCTGTGACCTCGGCGTTCCACCCTCCTGCAGCCCCGCCCGCCCCCCTCCGCCGCCGGTTGCCCTGGGCTACGGAAGCTGCATCCTGGGGCCAGGGGGTTCCCGGGAGGCCAAGGGAAGACACGATGGCCTTCGATGAGTCGCAGGGGCCTTACGTGGGCTTGTGTGGTTGGGCTCACCTCTTACCTTTCAGTGAACTCTGCGAGAAGACAGGGACCCGCAGCCTCACAGTTGGGCTCCACGGTAAGGTGTGCGGGACAGACCTCAAACTGGCCCACGGCACGGAGCAACACCCGCCATCGAGAGGTCTACAAGAGAGCCGCTGCAGCTCGCCCACAGGTCCGAGAAAACGAGATTCTTCTTTATGTAAGCGAGTTTTGGGGAGATTTGTTGCAAAGCATTATCACAGCAAGAGCCGACTAGTACAACATTCTCCAAATCACTGCCATGTCCACGGCTGCCACCGAGCCCACGTGTAAGGCAACTGTGTCCTCGAACTTTGAGAACTCCTGAATTCTCGGTGCCTCTCCAACACAGTGTACGTGGCTAAGGTGTCCCCAGATAACTTCACTAACGTACCACCGAGACCGCCCTAAGCTTTTATTAAACGCAATGCAACGCTCTTTCTATTCGTTTTCTGTTTCTACGTAGGTAAGATGCTTTCCGTCAATCTAAAAGGATGGAAAATTGGCACAGAACACTCTGTGCATAGTTGTTTTTCACCAAGGAAAATCACAAACGAAACAGGCCTTTCACCGGGTGTAGAGCACTAACGCCCCCTAGTGCCCCTAAATGCCAAGTGAACAGAGGCACTTAATTAAATATCGAATCCCAGCTCTCTCCGCTTGAGAGGGAGAGCAAGCCATTCTCAAGTGGAGGAGGGATGTTTTCAGCAGCTATCTGCAACGTTCTGTGGACCTGGCCACTGTGTAGCTACAAAGAAACCTTTTGTCCGAGGAAACTAACTCAAGAAACTTGAAAGTGGAAAAAGCGAGAAAGAATGAGACAATACCCTTATCTTGGTGACTCATTCACTTATTCGTTCACTTACCAAATCAAACACCCACTACGTGTAGAGAGTACTGTGCTGAAAACCGCACAGAACACGGAGACGTACCCCCATTCGCAGGGAGGTTAGATACCAGAGAGGGAGACAAGACGTAGATTACCTTACGGCAGTTCCGCACGTGTCTTGTTAAACTGTTTACAGCTTCAGGGGAGAGAAGGGATCCAGGAATCGCTTGGATTCTCAGTGAAGTCTTCCCAGAGAAGGAGGTGCAAAATAGGTGGACTGGAAGAAACAAAAAAAATTAACCTCGTGGGTAGATATGAAACGGAGCAGAGGTGCACAGGTATTTAGACCCCGTTCTTCCTTGAAACGTCTAGAAAGTGAAACTGAAGCCGAATTACGGAGGGCCTTGAGTGTCAGTCTTAGGAGCTTGGCCGTATGGGGATGACAGCGGGTGCCACGGGCGGCTCGGAAGAGGGCAAGGGCGTAACCCAAGAGCCCTGGGAGGTGTAGGAGAGGTCGCAGCGAGGGAGATAGAAAGGCATGCGATTCTCCGAAGCAGTCACCGTAACCCAGGTGTAAACTCATCAACGGTAGACGCGGAGTAAGGGCGACACAGACGGCAGGGAGGAGTACGAGGGACGCTAGAAAGGAAAACGGTCAGGGCTTCACCAGGGATTGGGTGCATTCCTTTCTCCCTCTAACAGAGGTGATCAGTAACCGGGCTAGTCGCTGGGGATCAAGGGTAAGCAAAACAGGCGTCATCTCTTCTTCCTCACGGACCACGGGCTAAACCTACCTACCTGAAACTGGATGTGAAAGGCGACGACGGCCATAAGCCAGAGGTGCGTGGTGTCACGTGAGCTACGGTAGGGGGACGTGATGAGTTGAGTAGGTAAGGGGACGCCTTCTTGACCAAGTGACACCTGAGAAGAGATGAGAAGGGTGAGGCGGCATCAGTCAGCTGCAAGCTAAACAGAGGGACACCTCCTGCAGAGGGGCAGCACGGGCAATGCGCCGTCGTAAGTATGCAGGCCTGAGAGGAGGCCGCTGCGGGCAGGATGATTGAGAATGAAAGGAAGGAGCGGCAAGACGAGGCCGCAGAGATCACGCTCCACCCTGCCCAGGGGATGCCCTGCCCTGCGGACTAGCACACCCAGAGAGAGAGTACCAGCGCACAGCCAGATGAGAAGCCTGCTCGAGAATGCAAGCCAACGCTGCTTCTTTCACCAAGAGGGTCTTGCCTGGTAAACTAAACAGCGGATCCACGGAGCGGACACGTGATTTACATTCTGAAGCAGGCGCCCCGCCTTACGGAACGGCGACGGTTCTCAGGGGGGCCGGGCGGGAGCCGCTCCGCGCGTCTGTGCCAGGGACCCACCCGCCTGCGCGACCTCCGGCCGCCCCGCAGGAAGCTACGACGCCCAGTCCCACGGCTACCTGTGCGGCGAGGTGTACCCCGCGGACGCGTGCCACACACACTTCAAGTGGGAGGGCGGCCTGAGTGGCAAGGCGAGAGGCCGGCCTGCCGCGCAGACCAAGAAGGCGCGCTTCGGCCTGGGCCTCGGTGCTTGCGCCGCCCCCCCTGGGCCTACCGGGCTCTGAGGGCCCTGCCCTGGACCCCCTGCCCCCCTGCCCTTGGTTCAGTCACAGCAGAGGTGGCCACACCCACACCCTCTGTGACCTCGGCGTTCCACCCTCCTGCAGCCCCGCCCGCCCCCCTCCGCCGCCGGTTGCCCTGGGCTACGGAAGCTGCGTCCTGGGGCCAGGGGGTTCCCGGGAGGCCAAGGGAAGACACGATGGCCTTCGATGAGTCGCAGGGGCCTTACGTGGGCTTGTGTGGTTGGGCTCACCTCTTACCTTTCAGTGAACTCTGCGAGAAGACAGGGACCCGCAGCCTCACAGTTGGGCTCCACGGTAAGGTGTGCGGGACAGACCTCAAACTGGCCCACGGCACGGAGCAACACCCGCCATCGAGAGGTCTACAAGAGAGCCGCTGCAGCTCGCCCACAGGTCCGAGAAAACGAGATTCTTCTTTATGTAAGCGAGTTTTGGGGAGATTTGTTGCAAAGCATTATCACAGCAAGAGCCGACTAGTACAACATTCTCCAAATCACTGCCATGTCCACGGCTGCCACCGAGCCCACGTGTAAGGCAACTGTGTCCTCGAACTTTGAGAACTCCTGAATTCTCGGTGCCTCTCCAACACAGTGTACGTGGCTAAGGTGTCCCCAGATAACTTCACTAACGTACCACCGAGACCGCCCTAAGCTTTTATTAAACGCAATGCAACGCTCTTTCTATTCGTTTTCTGTTTCTACGTAGGTAAGATGCTTTCCGTCAATCTAAAAGGATGGAAAATTGGCACAGAACACTCTGTGCATAGTTGTTTTTCACCAAGGAAAATCACAAACGAAACAGGCCTTTCACCGGGTGTAGAGCACTAACGCCCCCTAGTGCCCCTAAATGCCAAGTGAACAGAGGCACTTAATTAAATATCGAATCCCAGCTCTCTCCGCTTGAGAGGGAGAGCAAGCCATTCTCAAGTGGAGGAGGGATGTTTTCAGCAGCTATCTGCAACGTTCTGTGGACCTGGCCACTGTGTAGCTACAAAGAAACCTTTTGTCCGAGGAAACTAACTCAAGAAACTTGAAAGTGGAAAAAGCGAGAAAGAATGAGACAATACCCTTATCTTGGTGACTCATTCACTTATTCGTTCACTTACCAAATCAAATACCCACTACGTGTAGAGAGTACTGTGCTGAAAACCGCACAGAACACGGAGACGTACCCCCATTCGCAGGGAGGTTAGATACCAGAGAGGGAGACAAGACGTAGATTACCTTACGGCAGTTCCGCACGTGTCTTGTTAAACTGTTTACAGCTTCAGGGGAGAGAAGGGATCCAGGAATCGCTTGGATTCTCAGTGAAGTCTTCCCAGAGAAGGAGGTGCAAAATAGGTGGACTGGAAGAAACAAAAAAAAATTAACCTCGTGGGTAGATATGAAACGGAGCAGAGGTGCACAGGTATTTAGACCCCGTTCTTCCTTGAAACGTCTAGAAAGTGAAACTGAAGCCGAATTACGGAGGGCCTTGAGTGTCAGTCTTAGGAGCTTGGCCGTATGGGGATGACAGCGGGTGCCACGGGCGGCTCGGAAGAGGGCAAGGGCGTAACCCAAGAGCCCTGGGAGGTGTAGGAGAGGTCGCAGCGAGGGAGATAGAAAGGCATGCGATTCTCCGAAGCAGTCACCGTAACCCAGGTGTAAACTCATCAACGGTAGACGCGGAGTAAGGGCGACACAGACGGCAGGGAGGAGTACGAGGGACGCTAGAAAGGAAAACGGTCAGGGCTTCACCAGGGATTGGGTGCATTCCTTTCTCCCTCTAACAGAGGTGATCAGTAACCGGGCTAGTCGCTGGGGATCAAGGGTAAGCAAAACAGGCGTCATCTCTTCTTCCTCACGGACCACGGGCTAAACCTACCTACCTGAAACTGGATGTGAAAGGCGACGACGGCCATAAGCCAGAGGTGCGTGGTGTCACGTGAGCTACGGTAGGGGGACGTGATGAGTTGAGTAGGTAAGGGGACGCCTTCTTGACCAAGTGACACCTGAGAAGAGATGAGAAGGGTGAGGCGGCATCAGTCAGCTGCAAGCTAAACAGAGGGACACCTCCTGCAGAGGGGCAGCACGGGCAATGCGCCGTCGTAAGTATGCAGGCCTGAGAGGAGGCCGCTGCGGGCAGGATGATTGAGAATGAAAGGAAGGAGCGGCAAGACGAGGCCGCAGAGATCACGCTCCACCCTGCCCAGGGGATGCCCTGCCCTGCGGACTAGCACACCCAGAGAGAGAGTACCAGCGCACAGCCAGATGAGAAGCCTGCTCGAGAATGCAAGCCAACGCTGCTTCTTTCACCAAGAGGGTCTTGCCTGGTAAACTAAACAGCGGATCCACGGAGCGGACACGTGATTTACATTCTGAAGCAGGCGCCCCGCCTTACGGAACGGCGACGGTTCTCAGGGGGGCCGGGCGGGAGCCGCTCCGCGCGTCTGTGCCAGGGACCCACCCGCCTGCGCGACCTCCGGCCGCCCCGCAGGAAGCTACGACGCCCAGTCCCACGGCTACCTGTGCGGCGAGGTGTACCCCGCGGACGCGTGCCACACACACTTCAAGTGGGAGGGCGGCCTGAGTGGCAAGGCGAGAGGCCGGCCTGCCGCGCAGACCAAGAAGGCGCGCTTCGGCCTGGGCCTCGGTGCTTGCGCCGCCCCCCCTGGGCCTACCGGGCTCTGAGGGCCCTGCCCTGGACCCCCTGCCCCCCTGCCCTTGGTTCAGTCACAGCAGAGGTGGCCACACCCACACCCTCTGTGACCTCGGCGTTCCACCCTCCTGCAGCCCCGCCCGCCCCCCTCCGCCGCCGGTTGCCCTGGGCTACGGAAGCTGCGTCCTGGGGCCAGGGGGTTCCCGGGAGGCCAAGGGAAGACACGATGGCCTTCGATGAGTCGCAGGGGCCTTACGTGGGCTTGTGTGGTTGGGCTCACCTCTTACCTTTCAGTGAACTCTGCGAGAAGACAGGGACCCGCAGCCTCACAGTTGGGCTCCACGGTAAGGTGTGCGGGACAGACCTCAAACTGGCCCACGGCACGGAGCAACACCCGCCATCGAGAGGTCTACAAGAGAGCCGCTGCAGCTCGCCCACAGGTCCGAGAAAACGAGATTCTTCTTTATGTAAGCGAGTTTTGGGGAGATTTGTTGCAAAGCATTATCACAGCAAGAGCCGACTAGTACAACATTCTCCAAATCACTGCCATGTCCACGGCTGCCACCGAGCCCACGTGTAAGGCAACTGTGTCCTCGAACTTTGAGAACTCCTGAATTCTCGGTGCCTCTCCAACACAGTGTACGTGGCTAAGGTGTCCCCAGATAACTTCACTAACGTACCACCGAGACCGCCCTAAGCTTTTATTAAACGCAATGCAACGCTCTTTCTATTCGTTTTCTGTTTCTACGTAGGTAAGATGCTTTCCGTCAATCTAAAAGGATGGAAAATTGGCACAGAACACTCTGTGCATAGTTGTTTTTCACCAAGGAAAATCACAAACGAAACAGGCCTTTCACCGGGTGTAGAGCACTAACGCCCCCTAGTGCCCCTAAATGCCAAGTGAACAGAGGCACTTAATTAAATATCGAATCCCAGCTCTCTCCGCTTGAGAGGGAGAGCAAGCCATTCTCAAGTGGAGGAGGGATGTTTTCAGCAGCTATCTGCAACGTTCTGTGGACCTGGCCACTGTGTAGCTACAAAGAAACCTTTTGTCCGAGGAAACTAACTCAAGAAACTTGAAAGTGGAAAAAGCGAGAAAGAATGAGACAATACCCTTATCTTGGTGACTCATTCACTTATTCGTTCACTTACCAAATCAAATACCCACTACGTGTAGAGAGTACTGTGCTGAAAACCGCACAGAACACGGAGACGTACCCCCATTCGCAGGGAGGTTAGATACCAGAGAGGGAGACAAGACGTAGATTACCTTACGGCAGTTCCGCACGTGTCTTGTTAAACTGTTTACAGCTTCAGGGGAGAGAAGGGATCCAGGAATCGCTTGGATTCTCAGTGAAGTCTTCCCAGAGAAGGAGGTGCAAAATAGGTGGACTGGAAGAAACAAAAAAAAATTAACCTCGTGGGTAGATATGAAACGGAGCAGAGGTGCACAGGTATTTAGACCCCGTTCTTCCTTGAAACGTCTAGAAAGTGAAACTGAAGCCGAATTACGGAGGGCCTTGAGTGTCAGTCTTAGGAGCTTGGCCGTATGGGGATGACAGCGGGTGCCACGGGCGGCTCGGAAGAGGGCAAGGGCGTAACCCAAGAGCCCTGGGAGGTGTAGGAGAGGTCGCAGCGAGGGAGATAGAAAGGCATGCGATTCTCCGAAGCAGTCACCGTAACCCAGGTGTAAACTCATCAACGGTAGACGCGGAGTAAGGGCGACACAGACGGCAGGGAGGAGTACGAGGGACGCTAGAAAGGAAAACGGTCAGGGCTTCACCAGGGATTGGGTGCATTCCTTTCTCCCTCTAACAGAGGTGATCAGTAACCGGGCTAGTCGCTGGGGATCAAGGGTAAGCAAAACAGGCGTCATCTCTTTTTCCTCACGGACCACGGGCTAAACCTACCTACCTGAAACTGGATGTGAAAGGCGACGACGGCCATAAGCCAGAGGTGCGTGGTGTCACGTGAGCTACGGTAGGGGGACGTGATGAGTTGAGTAGGTAAGGGGACGCCTTCTTGACCAAGTGACACCTGAGAAGAGATGAGAAGGGTGAGGCGGCATCAGTCAGCTGCAAGCTAAACAGAGGGACACCTCCTGCAGAGGGGCAGCACGGGCAATGCGCCGTCGTAAGTATGCAGGCCTGAGAGGAGGCCGCTGCGGGCAGGATGATTGAGAATGAAAGGAAGGAGCGGCAAGACGAGGCCGCAGAGATCACGCTCCACCCTGCCCAGGGGATGCCCTGCCCTGCGGACTAGCACACCCAGAGAGAGAGTACCAGCGCACAGCCAGATGAGAAGCCTGCTCGAGAATGCAAGCCAACGCTGCTTCTTTCACCAAGAGGGTCTTGCCTGGTAAACTAAACAGCGGATCCACGGAGCGGACACGTGATTTACATTCTGAAGCAGGCGCCCCGCCTTACGGAACGGCGACGGTTCTCAGGGGGGCCGGGCGGGAGCCGCTCCGCGCGTCTGTGCCAGGGACCCACCCGCCTGCGCGACCTCCGGCCGCCCCGCAGGAAGCTACGACGCCCAGTCCCACGGCTACCTGTGCGGCGAGGTGTACCCCGCGGACGCGTGCCACACACACTTCAAGTGGGAGGGCGGCCTGAGTGGCAAGGCGAGAGGCCGGCGTGCCGCGCAGACCAAGAAGGCGCGCTTCGGCCTGGGCCTCGGTGCTTGCGCCGCCCCCCCTGGGCCTACCGGGCTCTGAGGGCCCTGCCCTGGACCCCCTGCCCCCCTGCCCTTGGTTCAGTCACAGCAGAGGTGGCCACACCCACACCCTCTGTGACCTCGGCGTTCCACCCTCCTGCAGCCCCGCCCGCCCCCCTCCGCCGCCGGTTGCCCTGGGCTACGGAAGCTGCATCCTGGGGCCAGGGGGTTCCCGGGAGGCCAAGGGAAGACACGATGGCCTTCGATGAGTCGCAGGGGCCTCACGTGGGCTTGTGTGGTTGGGCTCACCTCTTACCTTTCAGTGAACTCTGCGAGAAGACAGGGACCCGCAGCCTCACAGTTGGGCTCCACGGTAAGGTGTGCGGGACAGACCTCAAACTGGCCCACGGCACGGAGCAACACCCGCCATCGAGAGGTCTACAAGAGAGCCGCTGCAGCTCGCCCACAGGTCCGAGAAAACGAGATTCTTCTTTATGTAAGCGAGTTTTGGGGAGATTTGTTGCAAAGCATTATCACAGCAAGAGCCGACTAGTACAACATTCTCCAAATCACTGCCATGTCCACGGCTGCCACCGAGCCCACGTGTAAGGCAACTGTGTCCTCGAACTTTGAGAACTCCTGAATTCTCGGTGCCTCTCCAACACAGTGTACGTGGCTAAGGTGTCCCCAGATAACTTCACTAACGTACCACCGAGACCGCCCTAAGCTTTTATTAAACGCAATGCAACGCTCTTTCTATTCGTTTTCTGTTTCTACGTAGGTAAGATGCTTTCCGTCAATCTAAAAGGATGGAAAATTGGCACAGAACACTCTGTGCATAGTTGTTTTTCACCAAGGAAAATCACAAACGAAACAGGCCTTTCACCGGGTGTAGAGCACTAACGCCCCCTAGTGCCCCTAAATGCCAAGTGAACAGAGGCACTTAATTAAATATCGAATCCCAGCTCTCTCCGCTTGAGAGGGAGAGCAAGCCATTCTCAAGTGGAGGAGGGATGTTTTCAGCAGCTATCTGCAACGTTCTGTGGACCTGGCCACTGTGTAGCTACAAAGAAACCTTTTGTCCGAGGAAACTAACTCAAGAAACTTGAAAGTGGAAAAAGCGAGAAAGAATGAGACAATACCCTTATCTTGGTGACTCATTCACTTATTCGTTCACTTACCAAATCAAATACCCACTACGTGTAGAGAGTACTGTGCTGAAAACCGCACAGAACACGGAGACGTACCCCCATTCGCAGGGAGGTTAGATACCAGAGAGGGAGACAAGACGTAGATTACCTTACGGCAGTTCCGCACGTGTCTTGTTAAACTGTTTACAGCTTCAGGGGAGAGAAGGGATCCAGGAATCGCTTGGATTCTCAGTGAAGTCTTCCCAGAGAAGGAGGTGCAAAATAGGTGGACTGGAAGAAACAAAAAAAAATTAACCTCGTGGGTAGATATGAAACGGAGCAGAGGTGCACAGGTATTTAGACCCCGTTCTTCCTTGAAACGTCTAGAAAGTGAAACTGAAGCCGAATTACGGAGGGCCTTGAGTGTCAGTCTTAGGAGCTTGGCCGTATGGGGATGACAGCGGGTGCCACGGGCGGCTCGGAAGAGGGCAAGGGCGTAACCCAAGAGCCCTGGGAGGTGTAGGAGAGGTCGCAGCGAGGGAGATAGAAAGGCATGCGATTCTCCGAAGCAGTCACCGTAACCCAGGTGTAAACTCATCAACGGTAGACGCGGAGTAAGGGCGACACAGACGGCAGGGAGGAGTACGAGGGACGCTAGAAAGGAAAACGGTCAGGGCTTCACCAGGGATTGGGTGCATTCCTTTCTCCCTCTAACAGAGGTGATCAGTAACCGGGCTAGTCGCTGGGGATCAAGGGTAAGCAAAACAGGCGTCATCTCTTCTTCCTCACGGACCACGGGCTAAACCTACCTACCTGAAACTGGATGTGAAAGGCGACGACGGCCATAAGCCAGAGGTGCGTGGTGTCACGTGAGCTACGGTAGGGGGACGTGATGAGTTGAGTAGGTAAGGGGACGCCTTCTTGACCAAGTGACACCTGAGAAGAGATGAGAAGGGTGAGGCGGCATCAGTCAGCTGCAAGCTAAACAGAGGGACACCTCCTGCAGAGGGGCAGCACGGGCAATGCGCCGTCGTAAGTATGCAGGCCTGAGAGGAGGCCGCTGCGGGCAGGATGATTGAGAATGAAAGGAAGGAGCGGCAAGACGAGGCCGCAGAGATCACGCTCCACCCTGCCCAGGGGATGCCCTGCCCTGCGGACTAGCACACCCAGAGAGAGAGTACCAGCGCACAGCCAGATGAGAAGCCTGCTCGAGAATGCAAGCCAACGCTGCTTCTTTCACCAAGAGGGTCTTGCCTGGTAAACTAAACAGCGGATCCACGGAGCGGACACGTGATTTACATTCTGAAGCAGGCGCCCCGCCTTACGGAACGGCGACGGTTCTCAGGGGGGCCGGGCGGGAGCCGCTCCGCGCGTCTGTGCCAGGGACCCACCCGCCTGCGCGACCTCCGGCCGCCCCGCAGGAAGCTACGACGCCCAGTCCCACGGCTACCTGTGCGGCGAGGTGTACCCCGCGGACGCGTGCCACACACACTTCAAGTGGGAGGGCGGCCTGAGTGGCAAGGCGAGAGGCCGGCCTGCCGCGCAGACCAAGAAGGCGCGCTTCGGCCTGGGCCTCGGTGCTTGCGCCGCCCCCCCTGGGCCTACCGGGCTCTGAGGGCCCTGCCCTGGACCCCCTGCCCCCCTGCCCTTGGTTCAGTCACAGCAGAGGTGGCCACACCCACACCCTCTGTGACCTCGGCGTTCCACCCTCCTGCAGCCCCGCCCGCCCCCCTCCGCCGCCGGTTGCCCTGGGCTACGGAAGCTGCGTCCTGGGGCCAGGGGGTTCCCGGGAGGCCAAGGGAAGACACGATGGCCTTCGATGAGTCGCAGGGGCCTTACGTGGGCTTGTGTGGTTGGGCTCACCTCTTACCTTTCAGTGAACTCTGCGAGAAGACAGGGACCCGCAGCCTCACAGTTGGGCTCCACGGTAAGGTGTGCGGGACAGACCTCAAACTGGCCCACGGCACGGAGCAACACCCGCCATCGAGAGGTCTACAAGAGAGCCGCTGCAGCTCGCCCACAGGTCCGAGAAAACGAGATTCTTCTTTATGTAAGCGAGTTTTGGGGAGATTTGTTGCAAAGCATTATCACAGCAAGAGCCGACTAGTACAACATTCTCCAAATCACTGCCATGTCCACGGCTGCCACCGAGCCCACGTGTAAGGCAACTGTGTCCTCGAACTTTGAGAACTCCTGAATTCTCGGTGCCTCTCCAACACAGTGTACGTGGCTAAGGTGTCCCCAGATAACTTCACTAACGTACCACCGAGACCGCCCTAAGCTTTTATTAAACGCAATGCAACGCTCTTTCTATTCGTTTTCTGTTTCTACGTAGGTAAGATGCTTTCCGTCAATCTAAAAGGATGGAAAATTGGCACAGAACACTCTGTGCATAGTTGTTTTTCACCAAGGAAAATCACAAACGAAACAGGCCTTTCACCGGGTGTAGAGCACTAACGCCCCCTAGTGCCCCTAAATGCCAAGTGAACAGAGGCACTTAATTAAATATCGAATCCCAGCTCTCTCCGCTTGAGAGGGAGAGCAAGCCATTCTCAAGTGGAGGAGGGATGTTTTCAGCAGCTATCTGCAACGTTCTGTGGACCTGGCCACTGTGTAGCTACAAAGAAACCTTTTGTCCGAGGAAACTAACTCAAGAAACTTGAAAGTGGAAAAAGCGAGAAAGAATGAGACAATACCCTTATCTTGGTGACTCATTCACTTATTCGTTCACTTACCAAATCAAACACCCACTACGTGTAGAGAGTACTGTGCTGAAAACCGCACAGAACACGGAGACGTACCCCCATTCGCAGGGAGGTTAGATACCAGAGAGGGAGACAAGACGTAGATTACCTTACGGCAGTTCCGCACGTGTCTTGTTAAACTGTTTACAGCTTCAGGGGAGAGAAGGGATCCAGGAATCGCTTGGATTCTCAGTGAAGTCTTCCCAGAGAAGGAGGTGCAAAATAGGTGGACTGGAAGAAACAAAAAAAAATTAACCTCGTGGGTAGATATGAAACGGAGCAGAGGTGCACAGGTATTTAGACCCCGTTCTTCCTTGAAACGTCTAGAAAGTGAAACTGAAGCCGAATTACGGAGGGCCTTGAGTGTCAGTCTTAGGAGCTCGGCCGTATGGGGATGACAGCGGGTGCCACGGGCGGCTCGGAAGAGGGCAAGGGCGTAACCCAAGAGCCCTGGGAGGTGTAGGAGAGGTCGCAGCGAGGGAGATAGAAAGGCATGCGATTCTCCGAAGCAGTCACCGTAACCCAGGTGTAAACTCATCAACGGTAGACGCGGAGTAAGGGCGACACAGACGGCAGGGAGGAGTACGAGGGACGCTAGAAAGGAAAACGGTCAGGGCTTCACCAGGGATTGGGTGCATTCCTTTCTCCCTCTAACAGAGGTGATCAGTAACCGGGCTAGTCGCTGGGGATCAAGGGTAAGCAAAACAGGCGTCATCTCTTCTTCCTCACGGACCACGGGCTAAACCTACCTACCTGAAACTGGATGTGAAAGGCGACGACGGCCATAAGCCAGAGGTGCGTGGTGTCACGTGAGCTACGGTAGGGGGACGTGATGAGTTGAGTAGGTAAGGGGACGCCTTCTTGACCAAGTGACACCTGAGAAGAGATGAGAAGGGTGAGGCGGCATCAGTCAGCTGCAAGCTAAACAGAGGGACACCTCCTGCAGAGGGGCAGCACGGGCAATGCGCCGTCGTAAGTATGCAGGCCTGAGAGGAGGCCGCTGCGGGCAGGATGATTGAGAATGAAAGGAAGGAGCGGCAAGACGAGGCCGCAGAGATCACGCTCCACCCTGCCCAGGGGATGCCCTGCCCTGCGGACTAGCACACCCAGAGAGAGAGTACCAGCGCACAGCCAGATGAGAAGCCTGCTCGAGAATGCAAGCCAACGCTGCTTCTTTCACCAAGAGGGTCTTGCCTGGTAAACTAAACAGCGGATCCACGGAGCGGACACGTGATTTACATTCTGAAGCAGGCGCCCCCCCGCCTTACGGAACGGCGACGGTTCTCAGGGGGGCCGGGCGGGAGCCGCTCCGCGCGTCTGTGCCAGGGACCCACCCGCCTGCGCGACCTCCGGCCGCCCCGCAGGAAGCTACGACGCCCAGTCCCACGGCTACCTGTGCGGCGAGGTGTACCCCGCGGACGCGTGCCACACACACTTCAAGTGGGAGGGCGGCCTGAGTGGCAAGGCGAGAGGCCGGCCTGCCGCGCAGACCAAGAAGGCGCGCTTCGGCCTGGGCCTCGGTGCTTGCGCCGCCCCCCCTGGGCCTACCGGGCTCTGAGGGCCCTGCCCTGGACCCCCTGCCCCCCTGCCCTTGGTTCAGTCACAGCAGAGGTGGCCACACCCACACCCTCTGTGACCTCGGCGTTCCACCCTCCTGCAGCCCCGCCCGCCCCCCTCCGCCGCCGGTTGCCCTGGGCTACGGAAGCTGCGTCCTGGGGCCAGGGGGTTCCCGGGAGGCCAAGGGAAGACACGATGGCCTTCGATGAGTCGCAGGGGCCTTACGTGGGCTTGTGTGGTTGGGCTCACCTCTTACCTTTCAGTGAACTCTGCGAGAAGACAGGGACCCGCAGCCTCACAGTTGGGCTCCACGGTAAGGTGTGCGGGACAGACCTCAAACTGGCCCACGGCACGGAGCAACACCCGCCATCGAGAGGTCTACAAGAGAGCCGCTGAAGCTCGCCCACAGGTCCGAGAAAACGAGATTCTTCTTTATGTAAGCGAGTTTTGGGGAGATTTGTTGCAAAGCATTATCACAGCAAGAGCCGACTAGTACAACATTCTCCAAATCACTGCCATGTCCACGGCTGCCACCGAGCCCACGTGTAAGGCAACTGTGTCCTCGAACTTTGAGAACTCCTGAATTCTCGGTGCCTCTCCAACACAGTGTACGTGGCTAAGGTGTCCCCAGATAACTTCACTAACGTACCACCGAGACCGCCCTAAGCTTTTATTAAACGCAATGCAACGCTCTTTCTATTCGTTTTCTGTTTCTACGTAGGTAAGATGCTTTCCGTCAATCTAAAAGGATGGAAAATTGGCACAGAACACTCTGTGCATAGTTGTTTTTCACCAAGGAAAATCACAAACGAAACAGGCCTTTCACCGGGTGTAGAGCACTAACGCCCCCTAGTGCCCCTAAATGCCAAGTGAACAGAGGCACTTAATTAAATATCGAATCCCAGCTCTCTCCGCTTGAGAGGGAGAGCAAGCCATTCTCAAGTGGAGGAGGGATGTTTTCAGCAGCTATCTGCAACGTTCTGTGGACCTGGCCACTGTGTAGCTACAAAGAAACCTTTTGTCCGAGGAAACTAACTCAAGAAACTTGAAAGTGGAAAAAGCGAGAAAGAATGAGACAATACCCTTATCTTGGTGACTCATTCACTTATTCGTTCACTTACCAAATCAAACACCCACTACGTGTAGAGAGTACTGTGCTGAAAACCGCACAGAACACGGAGACGTACCCCCATTCGCAGGGAGGTTAGATACCAGAGAGGGAGACAAGACGTAGATTACCTTACGGCAGTTCCGCACGTGTCTTGTTAAACTGTTTACAGCTTCAGGGGAGAGAAGGGATCCAGGAATCGCTTGGATTCTCAGTGAAGTCTTCCCAGAGAAGGAGGTGCAAAATAGGTGGACTGGAAGAAACAAAAAAAAATTAACCTCGTGGGTAGATATGAAACGGAGCAGAGGTGCACAGGTATTTAGACCCCGTTCTTCCTTGAAACGTCTAGAAAGTGAAACTGAAGCCGAATTACGGAGGGCCTTGAGTGTCAGTCTTAGGAGCTCGGCCGTATGGGGATGACAGCGGGTGCCACGGGCGGCTCGGAAGAGGGCAAGGGCGTAACCCAAGAGCCCTGGGAGGTGTAGGAGAGGTCGCAGCGAGGGAGATAGAAAGGCATGCGATTCTCCGAAGCAGTCACCATAACCCAGGTGTAAACTCATCAACGGTAGACGCGGAGTAAGGGCGACACAGACGGCAGGGAGGAGTACGAGGGACGCTAGAAAGGAAAACGGTCAGGGCTTCACCAGGGATTGGGTGCATTCCTTTCTCCCTCTAACAGAGGTGATCAGTAACCGGGCTAGTCGCTGGGGATCAAGGGTAAGCAAAACAGGCGTCATCTCTTCGTCCTCACGGACCACGGGCTAAACCTACCTACCTGAAACTGGATGTGAAAGGCGACGACGGCCATAAGCCAGAGGTGCGTGGTGTCACGTGAGCTACGGTAGGGGGACGTGATGAGTTGAGTAGGTAAGGGGACGCCTTCTTGACCAAGTGACACCTGAGAAGAGATGAGAAGGGTGAGGCGGCATCAGTCAGCTGCAAGCTAAACAGAGGGACACCTCCTGCAGAGGGGCAGCACGGGCAATGCGCCGTCGTAAGTATGCAGGCCTGAGAGGAGGCCGCTGCGGGCAGGATGATTGAGAATGAAAGGAAGGAGCGGCAAGACGAGGCCGCAGAGATCACGCTCCACCCTGCCCAGGGGATGCCCTGCCCTGCGGACTAGCACACCCAGAGAGAGAGTACCAGCGCACAGCCAGATGAGAAGCCTGCTCGAGAATGCAAGCCAACGCTGCTTCTTTCACCAAGAGGGTCTTGCCTGGTAAACTAAACAGCGGATCCACGGAGCGGACACGTGATTTACATTCTGAAGCAGGCGCCCCGCCTTACGGAACGGCGACGGTTCTCAGGGGGGCCGGGCGGGAGCCGCTCCGCGCGTCTGTGCCAGGGACCCACCCACCTGCGCGACCTCCGGCCGCCCCGCAGGAAGCTACGACGCCCAGTCCCACGGCTACCTGTGCGGCGAGGTGTACCCCGCGGACGCGTGCCACACACACTTCAAGTGGGAGGGCGGCCTGAGTGGCAAGGCGAGAGGCCGGCCTGCCGCGCAGACCAAGAAGGCGCTCTTCGGCCTGGGCCTCGGTGCTTGCGCCGCCCCCCCTGGGCCTACCGGGCTCTGAGGGCCCTGCCCTGGACCCCCTGCCCCCCTGCCCTTGGTTCAGTCACAGCAGAGGTGGCCACACCCACACCCTCTGTGACCTCGGCGTTCCACCCTCCTGCAGCCCCGCCCGCCCCCCTCCGCCGCCGGTTGCCCTGGGCTACGGAAGCTGCATCCTGGGGCCAGGGGGTTCCCGGGAGGCCAAGGGAAGACACGATGGCCTTCGATGAGTCGCAGGGGCCTCACGTGGGCTTGTGTGGTTGGGCTCACCTCTTACCTTTCAGTGAACTCTGCGAGAAGACAGGGACCCGCAGCCTCACAGTTGGGCTCCACGGTAAGGTGTGCGGGACAGACCTCAAACTGGCCCACGGCACGGAGCAACACCCGCCATCGAGAGGTCTACAAGAGAGCCGCTGCAGCTCGCCCACAGGTCCGAGAAAACGAGATTCTTCTTTATGTAAGCGAGTTTTGGGGAGATTTGTTGCAAAGCATTATCACAGCAAGAGCCGACTAGTACAACATTCTCCAAATCACTGCCATGTCCACGGCTGCCACCGAGCCCACGTGTAAGGCAACTGTGTCCTCGAACTTTGAGAACTCCTGAATTCTCGGTGCCTCTCCAACACAGTGTACGTGGCTAAGGTGTCCCCAGATAACTTCACTAACGTACCACCGAGACCGCCCTAAGCTTTTATTAAACGCAATGCAACGCTCTTTCTATTCGTTTTCTGTTTCTACGTAGGTAAGATGCTTTCCGTCAATCTAAAAGGATGGAAAATTGGCACAGAACACTCTGTGCATAGTTGTTTTTCACCAAGGAAAATCACAAACGAAACAGGCCTTTCACCGGGTGTAGAGCACTAACGCCCCCTAGTGCCCCTAAATGCCAAGTGAACAGAGGCACTTAATTAAATATCGAATCCCAGCTCTCTCCGCTTGAGAGGGAGAGCAAGCCATTCTCAAGTGGAGGAGGGATGTTTTCAGCAGCTATCTGCAACGTTCTGTGGACCTGGCCACTGTGTAGCTACAAAGAAACCTTTTGTCCGAGGAAACTAACTCAAGAAACTTGAAAGTGGAAAAAGCGAGAAAGAATGAGACAATACCCTTATCTTGGTGACTCATTCACTTATTCGTTCACTTACCAAATCAAACACCCACTACGTGTAGAGAGTACTGTGCTGAAAACCGCACAGAACACGGAGACGTACCCCCATTCGCAGGGAGGTTAGATACCAGAGAGGGAGACAAGACGTAGATTACCTTACGGCAGTTCCGCACGTGTCTTGTTAAACTGTTTACAGCTTCAGGGGAGAGAAGGGATCCAGGAATCGCTTGGATTCTCAGTGAAGTCTTCCCAGAGAAGGAGGTGCAAAATAGGTGGACTGGAAGAAACAAAAAAAATTAACCTCGTGGGTAGATATGAAACGGAGCAGAGGTGCACAGGTATTTAGACCCCGTTCTTCCTTGAAACGTCTAGAAAGTGAAACTGAAGCCGAATTACGGAGGGCCTTGAGTGTCAGTCTTAGGAGCTTGGCCGTATGGGGATGACAGCGGGTGCCACGGGCGGCTCGGAAGAGGGCAAGGGCGTAACCCAAGAGCCCTGGGAGGTGTAGGAGAGGTCGCAGCGAGGGAGATAGAAAGGCATGCGATTCTCCGAAGCAGTCACCGTAACCCAGGTGTAAACTCATCAACGGTAGACGCGGAGTAAGGGCGACACAGACGGCAGGGAGGAGTACGAGGGACGCTAGAAAGGAAAACGGTCAGGGCTTCACCAGGGATTGGGTGCATTCCTTTCTCCCTCTAACAGAGGTGATCAGTAACCGGGCTAGTCGCTGGGGATCAAGGGTAAGCAAAACAGGCGTCATCTCTTCTTCCTCACGGACCACGGGCTAAACCTACCTACCTGAAACTGGATGTGAAAGGCGACGACGGCCATAAGCCAGAGGTGCGTGGTGTCACGTGAGCTACGGTAGGGGGACGTGATGAGTTGAGTAGGTAAGGGGACGCCTTCTTGACCAAGTGACACCTGAGAAGAGATGAGAAGGGTGAGGCGGCATCAGTCAGCTGCAAGCTAAACAGAGGGACACCTCCTGCAGAGGGGCAGCACGGGCAATGCGCCGTCGTAAGTATGCAGGCCTGAGAGGAGGCCGCTGCGGGCAGGATGATTGAGAATGAAAGGAAGGAGCGGCAAGACGAGGCCGCAGAGATCACGCTCCACCCTGCCCAGGGGATGCCCTGCCCTGCGGACTAGCACACCCAGAGAGAGAGTACCAGCGCACAGCCAGATGAGAAGCCTGCTCGAGAATGCAAGCCAACGCTGCTTCTTTCACCAAGAGGGTCTTGCCTGGTAAACTAAACAGCGGATCCACGGAGCGGACACGTGATTTACATTCTGAAGCAGGCGCCCCGCCTTACGGAACGGCGACGGTTCTCAGGGGGGCCGGGCGGGAGCCGCTCCGCGCGTCTGTGCCAGGGACCCACCCGCCTGCGCGACCTCCGGCCGCCCCGCAGGAAGCTACGACGCCCAGTCCCACGGCTACCTGTGCGGCGAGGTGTACCCCGCGGACGCGTGCCACACACACTTCAAGTGGGAGGGCGGCCTGAGTGGCAAGGCGAGAGGCCGGCCTGCCGCGCAGACCAAGAAGGCGCTCTTCGGCCTGGGCCTCGGTGCTTGCGCCGCCCCCCCTGGGCCTACCGGGCTCTGAGGGCCCTGCCCTGGACCCCCTGCCCCCCTGCCCTTGGTTCAGTCACAGCAGAGGTGGCCACACCCACACCCTCTGTGACCTCGGCGTTCCACCCTCCTGCAGCCCCGCCCGCCCCCCTCCGCCGCCGGTTGCCCTGGGCTACGGAAGCTGCGTCCTGGGGCCAGGGGGTTCCCGGGAGGCCAAGGGAAGACACGATGGCCTTCGATGAGTCGCAGGGGCCTCACGTGGGCTTGTGTGGTTGGGCTCACCTCTTACCTTTCAGTGAACTCTGCGAGAAGACAGGGGCCCGCAGCCTCACAGTTGGGCTCCACGGTAAGGTGTGCGGGACAGACCTCAAACTGGCCCACGGCACGGAGCAACACCCGCCATCGAGAGGTCTACAAGAGAGCCGCTGCAGCTCGCCCACAGGTCCGAGAAAACGAGATTCTTCTTTATGTAAGCGAGTTTTGGGGAGATTTGTTGCAAAGCATTATCACAGCAAGAGCCGACTAGTACAACATTCTCCAAATCACTGCCATGTCCACGGCTGCCACCGAGCCCACGTGTAAGGCAACTGTGTCCTCGAACTTTGAGAACTCCTGAATTCTCGGTGCCTCTCCAACACAGTGTACGTGGCTAAGGTGTCCCCAGATAACTTCACTAACGTACCACCGAGACCGCCCTAAGCTTTTATTAAACGCAATGCAACGCTCTTTCTATTCGTTTTCTGTTTCTACGTAGGTAAGATGCTTTCCGTCAATCTAAAAGGATGGAAAATTGGCACAGAACACTCTGTGCATAGTTGTTTTTCACCAAGGAAAATCACAAACGAAACAGGCCTTTCACCGGGTGTAGAGCACTAACGCCCCCTAGTGCCCCTAAATGCCAAGTGAACAGAGGCACTTAATTAAATATCGAATCCCAGCTCTCTCCGCTTGAGAGGGAGAGCAAGCCATTCTCAAGTGGAGGAGGGATGTTTTCAGCAGCTATCTGCAACGTTCTGTGGACCTGGCCACTGTGTAGCTACAAAGAAACCTTTTGTCCGAGGAAACTAACTCAAGAAACTTGAAAGTGGAAAAAGCGAGAAAGAATGAGACAATACCCTTATCTTGGTGACTCATTCACTTATTCGTTCACTTACCAAATCAAACACCCACTACGTGTAGAGAGTACTGTGCTGAAAACCGCACAGAACACGGAGACGTACCCCCATTCGCAGGGAGGTTAGATACCAGAGAGGGAGACAAGACGTAGATTACCTTACGGCAGTTCCGCACGTGTCTTGTTAAACTGTTTACAGCTTCAGGGGAGAGAAGGGATCCAGGAATCGCTTGGATTCTCAGTGAAGTCTTCCCAGAGAAGGAGGTGCAAAATAGGTGGACTGGAAGAAACAAAAAAAAATTAACCTCGTGGGTAGATATGAAACGGAGCAGAGGTGCACAGGTATTTAGACCCCGTTCTTCCTTGAAACGTCTAGAAAGTGAAACTGAAGCCGAATTACGGAGGGCCTTGAGTGTCAGTCTTAGGAGCTTGGCCGTATGGGGATGACAGCGGGTGCCACGGGCGGCTCGGAAGAGGGCAAGGGCGTAACCCAAGAGCCCTGGGAGGTGTAGGAGAGGTCGCAGCGAGGGAGATAGAAAGGCATGCGATTCTCCGAAGCAGTCACCGTAACCCAGGTGTAAACTCATCAACGGTAGACGCGGAGTAAGGGCGACACAGACGGCAGGGAGGAGTACGAGGGACGCTAGAAAGGAAAACGGTCAGGGCTTCACCAGGGATTGGGTGCATTCCTTTCTCCCTCTAACAGAGGTGATCAGTAACCGGGCTAGTCGCTGGGGATCAAGGGTAAGCAAAACAGGCGTCATCTCTTCTTCCTCACGGACCACGGGCTAAACCTACCTACCTGAAACTGGATGTGAAAGGCGACGACGGCCATAAGCCAGAGGTGCGTGGTGTCACGTGAGCTACGGTAGGGGGACGTGATGAGTTGAGTAGGTAAGGGGACGCCTTCTTGACCAAGTGACACCTGAGAAGAGATGAGAAGGGTGAGGCGGCATCAGTCAGCTGCAAGCTAAACAGAGGGACACCTCCTGCAGAGGGGCAGCACGGGCAATGCGCCGTCGTAAGTATGCAGGCCTGAGAGGAGGCCGCTGCGGGCAGGATGATTGAGAATGAAAGGAAGGAGCGGCAAGACGAGGCCGCAGAGATCACGCTCCACCCTGCCCAGGGGATGCCCTGCCCTGCGGACTAGCACACCCAGAGAGAGAGTACCAGCGCACAGCCAGATGAGAAGCCTGCTCGAGAATGCAAGCCAACGCTGCTTCTTTCACCAAGAGGGTCTTGCCTGGTAAACTAAACAGCGGATCCACGGAGCGGACACGTGATTTACATTCTGAAGCAGGCGCCCCGCCTTACGGAACGGCGACGGTTCTCAGGGGGGCCGGGCGGGAGCCGCTCCGCGCGTCTGTGCCAGGGACCCACCCGCCTGCGCGACCTCCGGCCGCCCCGCAGGAAGCTACGACGCCCAGTCCCACGGCTACCTGTGCGGCGAGGTGTACCCCGCGGACGCGTGCCACACACACTTCAAGTGGGAGGGCGGCCTGAGTGGCAAGGCGAGAGGCCGGCCTGCCGCGCAGACCAAGAAGGCGCGCTTCGGCCTGGGCCTCGGTGCTTGCGCCGCCCCCCCTGGGCCTACCGGGCTCTGAGGGCCCTGCCCTGGACCCCCTGCCCCCCTGCCCTTGGTTCAGTCACAGCAGAGGTGGCCACACCCACACCCTCTGTGACCTCGGCGTTCCACCCTCCTGCAGCCCCGCCCGCCCCCCTCCGCCGCCGGTTGCCCTGGGCTACGGAAGCTGCGTCCTGGGGCCAGGGGGTTCCCGGGAGGCCAAGGGAAGACACGATGGCCTTCGATGAGTCGCAGGGGCCTCACGTGGGCTTGTGTGGTTGGGCTCACCTCTTACCTTTCAGTGAACTCTGCGAGAAGACAGGGACCCGCAGCCTCACAGTTGGGCTCCACGGTAAGGTGTGCGGGACAGACCTCAAACTGGCCCACGGCACGGAGCAACACCCGCCATCGAGAGGTCTACAAGAGAGCCGCTGCAGCTCGCCCACAGGTCCGAGAAAACGAGATTCTTCTTTATGTAAGCGAGTTTTGGGGAGATTTGTTGCAAAGCATTATCACAGCAAGAGCCGACTAGTACAACATTCTCCAAATCACTGCCATGTCCACGGCTGCCACCGAGCCCACGTGTAAGGCAACTGTGTCCTCGAACTTTGAGAACTCCTGAATTCTCGGTGCCTCTCCAACACAGTGTACGTGGCTAAGGTGTCCCCAGATAACTTCACTAACGTACCACCGAGACCGCCCTAAGCTTTTATTAAACGCAATGCAACGCTCTTTCTATTCGTTTTCTGTTTCTACGTAGGTAAGATGCTTTCCGTCAATCTAAAAGGATGGAAAATTGGCACAGAACACTCTGTGCATAGTTGTTTTTCACCAAGGAAAATCACAAACGAAACAGGCCTTTCACCGGGTGTAGAGCACTAACGCCCCCTAGTGCCCCTAAATGCCAAGTGAACAGAGGCACTTAATTAAATATCGAATCCCAGCTCTCTCCGCTTGAGAGGGAGAGCAAGCCATTCTCAAGTGGAGGAGGGATGTTTTCAGCAGCTATCTGCAACGTTCTGTGGACCTGGCCACTGTGTAGCTACAAAGAAACCTTTTGTCCGAGGAAACTAACTCAAGAAACTTGAAAGTGGAAAAAGCGAGAAAGAATGAGACAATACCCTTATCTTGGTGACTCATTCACTTATTCGTTCACTTACCAAATCAAACACCCACTACGTGTAGAGAGTACTGTGCTGAAAACCGCACAGAACACGGAGACGTACCCCCATTCGCAGGGAGGTTAGATACCAGAGAGGGAGACAAGACGTAGATTACCTTACGGCAGTTCCGCACGTGTCTTGTTAAACTGTTTACAGCTTCAGGGGAGAGAAGGGATCCAGGAATCGCTTGGATTCTCAGTGAAGTCTTCCCAGAGAAGGAGGTGCAAAATAGGTGGACTGGAAGAAACAAAAAAAAATTAACCTCGTGGGTAGATATGAAACGGAGCAGAGGTGCACAGGTATTTAGACCCCGTTCTTCCTTGAAACGTCTAGAAAGTGAAACTGAAGCCGAATTACGGAGGGCCTTGAGTGTCAGTCTTAGGAGCTCGGCCGTATGGGGATGACAGCGGGTGCCACGGGCGGCTCGGAAGAGGGCAAGGGCGTAACCCAAGAGCCCTGGGAGGTGTAGGAGAGGTCGCAGCGAGGGAGATAGAAAGGCATGCGATTCTCCGAAGCAGTCACCGTAACCCAGGTGTAAACTCATCAACGGTAGACGCGGAGTAAGGGCGACACAGACGGCAGGGAGGAGTACGAGGGACGCTAGAAAGGAAAACGGTCAGGGCTTCACCAGGGATTGGGTGCATTCCTTTCTCCCTCTAACAGAGGTGATCAGTAACCGGGCTAGTCGCTGGGGATCAAGGGTAAGCAAAACAGGCGTCATCTCTTCTTCCTCACGGACCACGGGCTAAACCTACCTACCTGAAACTGGATGTGAAAGGCGACGACGGCCATAAGCGAGAGGTGCGTGGTGTCACGTGAGCTACGGTAGGGGGACGTGATGAGTTGAGTAGGTAAGGGGACGCCTTCTTGACCAAGTGACACCTGAGAAGAGATGAGAAGGGTGAGGCGGCATCAGTCAGCTGCAAGCTAAAC